>NC_142944.1:856475-938975 GCF_046866305.1 Octopus bimaculoides
TGTGCCACCCGCACAAGAACCAGTCCAGGGGCACTGGCAACGATATATATATATATATATATATATATATATATATATATATATATATATATATATATATATATTTATTTACGGCCTCAAACATCTCAATACCTTGCGCTTTAGTTTTGTCCCTTATTATTTATCTTGTTTCTCTCCATGAAATTCAATTGAATTCAGTTGTCTTAAATTCATGCTTATTCATTTTCTAAGCTTCCTAAATTCATGCTACGTTATATTCTAATCACCCAGAATTCATTGCTCTTTTAAAAAATTACGATTTATGCATTGTTGTCTCTCAAATATTTAAAATCTACAATTAAGAGCCCTCTCTACTCGCTGGCGGTACCTACCCACCACTACCCATTTTCCTTTATTCAAAAATTCTTATCGCTCCTTAAAATTATGGCTTTTAAGTGTTGATTTCTCAGCCCAAAAATTACAGCGTGATGTGCTGCTTGACTGGTCCCCCCTCTCTCTCTCTCTCTCTCTCTTTATATATATATATGATGATGATGATGATGATCTTTTCTCCCGCCATGCCTCTGTCTACCCCTCCATCCTCTCTCTCCCCTTCGTAGTTTTTCCTTTAAGGTCTTCAGGTTCTGGCTATATATAAATGAGAAACCCATTCTAAATTATCTCGCTGACGTACTACGACGAAATACCCAAGATGCAGATAAGATAGAGATTTTTATTTATTTACGGCCTCAAACATCTCAATACCTTGCGCTTTAGTTTTGTCCCTTATTATTTATCTTGTTTCTCTCCATGAAATTCAATTGAATTCAGTTGTTGTCTTAAATTCATGCTTATTCATTTTCTAAGCTTCCTAAATTCATGCTACGTTATATTCTAATCACCCAGAATTCATTGCTCTTTTTAAAAAAAATTACGATTTATGCATTGTTGTCTCTCAAATATTTAAAATCTACAATTAAGAGCCCTATCTACTCGCTGGCGGTAACCCGCCCTCCCAACCCCTCCACCGGAAGTTCATTCGTCTGTCATCCCTCTGTCATCCCACCCCCTCCACCGGAAGTTCATTCCTCTGTCATCCCACCCCCTCCACCGGAAGTTCATTCCTCTGTCATCCCACCCCCTCCACCGGAAGTTCATTCCTCTGTCATCCCACCCCCTCCACCGGAAGTTCATTCCTCTGTCATCCCACCCCCTCCACCGGAAGTTCATTCCTCTGCCATCCCACCCCCTCCACCGGAAGTTCATTTCTCTGTCATCCCGCCCCCTCCACCGGAAGTTCATTCCTCTGTCATCCCACCCCTCCACCGGAAGTTCATTCCTCTGTCATCCCACCCCCTCCACCGGAAGTTCATTCCTCTGTCATCCCACCCCCTCCACCGGAAGTTCATTCCTCTGTCATCCCGCCCCCTCCACCGGAAGTTCATCCCTCTGTCATCCTGTCAACCTCGGCTGTCTCCCGGAACCCATCTAGTGGCCTTGGCCATCCTCTCCCCTACCTTTGGGTAGCGCATTAAGGTTGAGAAATGTTTGCAGGTTGTAGGTAATGTTTTGCTTATGAATTCTTCCAATTGCAAGTTTTCTTTTCAGGTACACGACACTGCTTTTCCCCTTCCCAGGCTACAGGCCCACACCCCCAACACCCATACTGTTAGGATTGGCACTCTCAACGTCGGCACGCTGAAAGGTAGATCTGGTGAAATTGTTGAGATGCTTGAACGGAGATGCGTAGATATGTGCTGCATCCAGGAAGTAAGATGGAGAGGAGGTTCTGCAAGGTTCCTCACAGGCAAAGAACACAGGTACAAGATTTTCTGGGCAGGGAACACTGACGGGGTCGGGGGCGTAGGAATACTTCTAGCGGAGAAATGGGTGGATAAGGTAATCGAGGTCGTTAGAGTAAGTGACAGAGTACTTAAGATCAGACTAGTGCTTCATCATAGATTAGCTACTGTCATCTCAGCCTATGCACCTCAACCTGGGCTACCAGATGGTCTGAAAGACCAATTCTATGACACCCTCTTGCAAACTACCTCGTCGACGAGTGACAGGGACCTTCACTTTGTGGCTGGAGACTTCAACGGTCATGTCGGACGTCGTGCTGGGGGCTTCCATGGCATACATGGAGGCTATGGCTTCGGTTCCCGCAACGAGGAGGGAACCAGACTGCTGGAGTTCTGTGATGCAACCAATCTTATGGTCTGCAATACCAACTTCAGGAAACCTGCCAGTCACCTAGTCACCTACCGCTCCGGCAGACACTCTAGCCAAATCGACTACATCCTCGCCAGAAATAGGGAAAGAGGGCGGCTTATAAATGCCAAAACCTACCCTGGCGAAGAATGTACCCCACAACATAGATTAGTAGTTAGCGACTTTGGGATCAAGGCAAAATGGGTGCCCAGAATTAGACAGGCTTGGAGAAGAAGGGTGTGGAAGCTTAAAGACCCTGCAAACGGACAGAGACTTAGAGACAAGTTACTTGAAGCATTTAACGAAATAGAAGGGGATATAGCATCATACAACGTGGAAGACAATTGGAGATTTCTGCGGGACAACCTGTTGAAAGCCACCGACCAGATTTGTGGGTGGTGTAAGGTCCCCTCCCAACCCAGAGTAACGTGGTGGTGGAACAAGGAGGTAGACAGGGCTATTAGACAAAAGAAACAAGCTTGGAAGGACTGGAAGAACGGTGGTAGCAGGGAATTGTACCAATGTGCCAGAAGGGAGGCTAGGCGACAGGTTTATTTAGCCAGAGGGGAAGCAGATAAGGAAAGATTTGCCAATGTTCTGCGCCGTGAGGACCAAAGACTCGAGGTATTTCGGGTTGCAAGACAGTGTAGGAGAGAGAATAGTGATGTTGTAGGAGAGAAATGTGTTCGCATGGATGATGGTACGCTTGCATTAAATGAGGATGCAAAGAAAGAGGTCTGGAGATGCCACTACGATAGATTGCTTAATAAAGAGAATGAATGGGAGAAAGAGAGCCTGCCTTATGTCGACCCAATAGAGGGACCAGCTATCCGAGTTGATAGTACCAGGGTAGATAAAGCAATTAAGAGTATGAAGACCGGGAAAGCCCCCGGCCCATCAGGAATCACTGCAGAGATGCTCAAAATATCTGGCAGTGTTGGCTATAGCCTAGTCACCCGTATTACGAACCAGGTGATACACGAAGGAGTCATACCCTATGACTGGTGTAGCAGCATCATAGTCAACTGCTACAAAGGTAAAGGGGACGCTTTAGATACAAATAATTACAGAGGCATCAAGCTGTTAGATCAGGTTATGAAAGTTACAGAGAGGGTCATAGCCCAACTAATTAGGGAGCGAATCAATTTAGATGAGATGCAGTTTGGGTTCGTGCCAGGTAAAAGCACTACTGATGCCTTATTTCTAGTGAGACAGTTGCAAGAGAAATACCTAGCCAAGGATAAACCTCTGTACCTGGCTTTCGTTGACATGGAGAAAGCCTTTGACAGGGTCCCCCGATCCCTTATCTGGTGGTCAATGAGGAAACTTGGGATAGAAGAATGGCTAGTGAGAGCTGTGCGAGCCATGTACAGAGATGCGGCCAGTAAGGTGAGGGTTGGAAATGAGTACAGCAATGAATTCCGGGTAGAGGTAGGGGTCCACCAAGGTTCCGTCCTCAGCCCCCTATTATTTACCATAGTCCTCCAGGCAATCACAGAGGAGTTCAAGACAGGTTGCCCCTGGGAGCTCCTCTATGCTGATGACCTTGCCCTAATTGCGGAGTCACTATCAGAACTAGAGGAGAAGTTTCAGGTGTGGAAGCAAGGTCTAGAATTGAAGGGCCTTAGAGTCAACCTAGCTAAAACCAAAATCCTAATAAGTAGGAAGGTAGATAAAACACAAACCCCTTCAGGTAGATGGCCCTGCTCAGTATGTAGAAAAGGAGTAGGTAGTAACTCTATAAGATGTACCCGGTGCAAGCTATGGACACATAAGAGGTGCAGCAACATCAAAGGCAGGTTAACTAGCAAGTTAGTTTTTGTTTGTGGCAGATGTTCAGGTGCAATAAAGACTGCAAACAAACAGGAAACAACTTCTATCTCATTCCAGGGTGAAAAACTAGAGGTAGTCGATAGCTTCCGCTATCTGGGCGACCAAGTTAGTAGTGGGGGTGGGTGCGCTGAAAGTGTAGCTGCTAGAATAAGAATAGCCTGGGCAAAGTTTAGAGAGCTCTTACCCCTGCTGGCGACAAAGGGACTCTCACTCAGAGTAAAAGGCAGACTGTATGACGCATGCGTACGAACAACCATGCTACATGGCAGTGAAACATGGGCTGTAACTGCTGAGGACATACGTAAGCTCGCAAGGAATGAAGCCAGTATGCTCCGTTGGATGTGTAATGTCAATGTGAATACCCGTCAGAGTGTAAGTATCTTGAGAGAAAAGCTGAACATTAGAAGCATCAGTTGTGGCGTGCAAGAGAGACGATTGCGCTGGTATGGACATGTGGTGAGAATGGAGGAGGATAGCTGCGTGAAAAAGTGCCACACCCTAACAGTTGAGGGAACCCGTGGAAGAGGTAGGCCCAGGAAGACCTGGGCTGAGGTGGTGAGGCAAGACCTTCGTACATTGGGCCTCACCGAGGCGATGACTACGGACCGAGACCTTTGGAAATGGGCTGTGCGTGAGAAGACCCGGCAAGCCAAGTAAGATCGTTGCCAGTGCCCCTGGACTGGTTCTTGTGCGGGTGGCACATGAGATGCACCATTTTGAGCGTGGCCGTTGCCAGTACCGCCTGACTGGCTCCTGTAGGATTTTCGAGCGAGATCGTTGCCAGTGCCCCTGGACTGGCTTGTGCGGGTGGCACATAAAAGACACCATTTCGAGCGTGGCCGTTTTCGTGCGGGTGACACGTAAAAGCACCCACTACACTCTCTGAGTGGTTGGCGTTAGGAAGGGCATCCAGCTGTAGAAACTCTGCCAAATCAGACTGGAGCCTGGTGTTGCCATCCGGTTTCACCAGTCCTCAGTCAAATCGTCCAACCCATGCTAGCATGGAAAGCGGACGTTAAACGATGATGATGATGATGATGATGATATATATATATATATATATATATATATATATATATATATATCTACTAAGGTGTAATATAATGGTGCTTCAACATCAGATACAATTTTATTTTAGCATAAAACCAAGTAAACAAAAAATACTTGTAAGACTAAAGCTTAGAAATATTACCAAATTTCCTGCAACAGAAATAGTTGATTCATTGGTAAGAAGTATCTTCATGAACTCATTTCTTCACTATCAGTATCTGTGAATTTGTTAGAGTGTGCCTAAGTTGAAATGTTCTACTTTAAAAACTCTACAACAAATACCACAAAGCTTTTGTTTCTGGTGTCTCCTTACAGTTTTACTAACTGACAACCATGGATTGGCACATTCTTATCAATCCAAAAAGGATGAAAGGTCAAGTTTACCTTGGTGGGATACGAACTTAGAATACAGAGAGTTGGAACATATATTGTAGAGGATTCTATTCATTTAATGCATCTGCTAATTGGGTCATGTATGGCCAAATCCACTGTCTTATAGTTTTGAAAAGTTTTCTTCAACATGCAATGTGAAATACATCTTGTTGGCATAAGACTTTACAAAACAGCAGATATAACAATTTCAATACAGAAATTATATGTTCTATTATTCTGTTACTCTGTTATTCTTTTAATCTTTTTATTCTTTTCTGGTTTCAGTAATTGGACAGTGGCCATATTGTTTTATTGATTACCTTATAGATATGTCCTTATGTAATAGTCACGCAATTCTCAATATTAGAAAGTTGATCTAAAATGGTGTTACCCAATATAAATGCAAGCATGTATGAGCAATACATTTTCACGAAATGTATTAACATTAATAATGATATTAAAGTGGGGAGCTGGCAAAATGGTTAGCCTACCAGGCAAAATGTTTTAGTGGCATTTTGTCTGTCTTCACATTCTGGGTTCAAATTCTGCTGAGGCTGACTTTGCTTTACATCTTTTCAGGGTTGACAGAAGAAGTAGCAATTGAACATTGGGGTCAATGCAATTGACCTACTCTCGTCCCTGAAAGTTGGACTTGTGCTAAAATTCGAAAACATTAATATTATTCCGTTTACATATTTGTTTTGCAAGATTTTTGATGTGAAATCGTGTGTTGAAACAGATGTTGTTGTACTTGGGGATGGTCATATTGCCAGTTTAGCCAATTAAAACACACGCACTGTATATTTGGTGTTAATTTGCTTCAGCTTTATATTACATTAATCTTAATCTTATTTCGGCCAGAGTTCTTTCGTCACACTTCTGTGACCTCATCAGTGGTCCTTTGTTTCCTTCCTTCTTATGTGTGTCTCACCTTGCTAAATATCAGCCATTTTGTATTTTGTATTCCTATTGTATGTGTCTACGCAGGCGTGTCTTTCAATGTGTCTGTGTCTTTTGTATTCCTATTGTATGTGTCTACGCATGCGTGTCCTTCAATGTGTCTGTGCCTTTTGTAAGTGCATGTGTGTATGGGGAGTGTCTGTATCACCTATATACTCTGTTAATACGTGTTCGTTTGTATTTGTTTTTATTTATTTATTTGTTCATGTGTGTGTGTGTGTGTTTTTTTTTTGTGTTTAATTAAATTTTGTTAACGTATGTAGTATTTAATTCCATTTGTTTATCTATGTATTGTATTATACTTTGTTCATATTATTATTGGTTTATGGGTAACATGTTGTCACATGCTGTGGTTTGTGGTTTGTTAGTGGTGTGTGTTATCATTAATATTATTAATATTAAAATAATACAGAAATAATATGGTAAACAATCATGGAACCCAAGTGTAATATGATTTAAATATACATACACATATACATATGTGTATGTATATATGTGTGTGTGTGTGTGTGTGTGTGTGTGTATGCATGTAGTCTATCATATATGTGATATATATAACACACACACTCACACACACAGACATCTTTTAAATTTAGATTACACTGTGATCTTAAGGGACACGAGATGTGTGGAAATGTGCATAGTGATGCATTAAAACATTTATAAATTTCATCCAAGGATTATTGTTATTATTACCATACATGGTTGTGTGCTAAGAAGCTTGCTTCCCAGCCACATAATATATGACAACATGAAAAATTATTAAAAAAACCAAAAACCAACAGTTTGTTCCAACTTCGACTTATATACACTATTTGATTTATAAATAATTCATAGCCATATATACAACTCTCTTCAGGGTTTTGGTTGAAAAGACAGACAAAATTCCATGTAATAGGACTGCCAGATTGCAAAATGGTATATATATATATATATATATATATATATATATATATGTATGTATGTATAGTCCTCCAGGCAATAACGCAGGAATTCAAGACAGGATGCCCCTGGGATCTCCTCTATGCTGATGACCTTGCTCTAATTGCTGAGTCACTATCAGAACTAGAGAAAAAGTTTCAGGTGTGGAAGCAAGGATTAGAATCAAAGGGCCTTAGAGTCAACCTAGTTAAAACCAAAGTCCTAATAAGTAGGAAGGCAGACAAACCACAAATTCCTTCAGGTAGATGGCCCTGCTTGATCTGTAGAAAAGATGTAGGTAGAAACTCTATAAGATGTACCCAGTGTAAGCTATGGACACATAAGAGGTGCAGCAATATCAGAAGAAGTTTAACAGGGAAAACAGTTTTTATGTGTGGAAGGTGCACAGGAGCAATAAACATTGAAAATGTGCAGAGAACAACTTCTTGACATCTTGTTGGTGTTCTTTCACTGCAAAGACTGAGCCTTGGTTTCAGGATCATAACCATTCACCCATGACCTGTTATCATTTTCAAAGTGTTTTCATCTTGCTCAACACAATCAAGAAGATTCTGCACGGCTGAAACCTGATCCTCTTTTTGAAACGACCAAACTCTACACACTTTACTGCTATAAACAATAGAAATGAGTGACACCGTTACAACTTATTGAGTGCATAGGAAACAGAGTTCAAGATCAATCTGTGACAAGCAGCTTCCTTCTCTGTACTTTAACTCTGTTACCATAGTAACGATCCAGATTCATTTTGATCAGTTCTTGTATAGTTCTTCCGATGATGAATTTCAGTCAGATAATCAAAGCAAAGTACTGAGTTTGGATTAAATTTATATTTATTTTAATATTGATATTCATGCATCATCGACTTCATCATCATCAACATCATCATCATCATCATCATCATCGATTAATGTCCGTTTTCTATATTGGCATGGGCTGGACAGTTTGACTGCACCAGGCTCCATTCTGATCTGGCAATGTTTCTACAGCTGGATGCCCTTCCTAATACCAACCACTCTGAGAGTGTAGTGGGTGCTTTTTACATGCCACCAGCATAAGTGCCAGTCAGGTGGTACTAGCATCAGCCATGACAATGATTTTACTTGGCTCAACAGATCTTCTCAGTCACAGTTTATCGCCCAATGATTGAAGGATACTCTTAACTGGGCCAAATATGCCACAGCTATGATCCCACTTGGCTTGCCAGGTCTTCTCAAGCACAGCATATTTGCAAAAGTCTCAGTCGCTTGTCATTGCCTCTGTGAGGCCCAATGTTTGAAGGTCGTGCTTCACCACCTCATCTCAGGTCTTCCTGGGTCTACCTGTCCCACAGGTTCCTTCCACTTTTAGGGTGTGACACTTCTTCATACAACTGTCATCCTCCATTTGCAACACATGACCATACCAGTGCAGTAATCTCTCTTGTACACCACATCTGATGCTTCTTATGTCCAACTTTTCCCTCAGGGCACTTACACTCTGTCGTGAATGCACACTGACAGTACACATCCAGCGGAGCATACAGGCTTCATTTATTTCCAGCCTATGTATGTCCTCAGCAGTCACGGTCCATGTTTCACTGCCATGTAGCATGGCAGTTCGCACACATACATCATACAGTCTACCTTTTACTCTGAGCAAGAGGCCCTTTGTTACCAGCAGAAGTGGGAGTTCCCTGAACTTTGCCCAAACTTTATTCTAGCAGCTACATTCTCAGAGCATCCACCCTTGCTACTGACTTGGTCACCTAGGTAATGGAAGCTATCAACTACTTCTAGTTTTTTCCCCTGGAATGTAATTGAAGCATATTTTATTTTTGCCTGCATATTCTTGTATACATATTAGATTACAGTACTTCAATCAGAAATAATAATAATAATATATAAATTGATGATGATGATGTATGATAAGGTCTCCTCTCAACCTAAGGTGACTTGGTGGTGGAACAATATAGTTGACAGAGCCATTAAGGAAAGGAAACAGGCATGGAACGACTGAAAGTGTGGTAGTAGCAGGGAACTGTTTCAGATCGCCAGAAGGGAAGCTAGGAGACAGGTTTACTTAGCCAGAAGGGAAACAGATAAGAAGAAATTTGCCAATGTTCTGAATCATGAGGACCAAAGACTTGATGTGTTTCGAATTTCAAGAGAGTGTGTGAGAGAAAATTGCATTGTCATAGGAGAGAAATGTGTCTTCATGGATGATTGTTCATTTGTATTTAATGATGCTGCAAAGAAAGAGACTTGGAGATGCCACTATGAAAGGTTGCTAAATGAAGAGAATGAGTGGTAGAAAGAGAGTCTGCCAAATGTTGACCCAACTGAGGGATCAGCTATCCGAATTGACAGTACCTTGGTAGATAAAGCAATTAAGGGTATGAAAACAAGGAAAGCTCCTGGCCCATCAGGAATCCCTGCAGAGATGCTTAAAATATCTGGCAGTGTGGGTTATAGTCTAGTCACCCATATAGTCAATCAGGTGATACATGAAGGAGTCATACCCAATGACTGGTGTAGCAGCACCATAGTCAACTGGTACAAAAGTAAAAGGTGACACCTGAGATAGAAATAATTACAGAGGTATCAAATTGTTGGATCAGCTGATGAAAGTCATAGAGAGGGTCATAGCATAGGGAGAGAGTTAGTTTAGATGAGATGCAGTTTGGTTTTGTGTCAGGTAGAAGCACCACTGATGCTATATTTCTGGTAAGACAGCTGCAGGAGAAATACCTAGCCAAAGATAAACCTTTGTACTTGGCTTTTGTTGACATGGAGAAAGCCTTTGACAGGGTACCCTGATCCCTTATATGGTGGTCAATTTGAAAACTAGGGATAGATGAGTTGTTGGTGAGAACTGTACAAGCCATGTACAGGGATGCTGTCAGTTAGGTGAGGGTTGGCAACGAGTATAGCGAAGAATTCTGGGTAGAAGTAGGGGTTCATCAAGGATCTGTCCTCAGACCCCTCTTGTTCATCATAGTCCGCCAGGCAATAACAGAGGAATTCAAGACAGGCTGCTTCTGGGAGCTTGTCTATGCTGATGACCTTGCTCTTACCAGAACTAGAGAAGTTTCAGGTGAGGAAGCAAGGTCTAGAATCTAAGGGCCTTAGAGTTAACCTAGCAAAAACTGAAGTCTTAGTAAGTAGGAAGGCAGACAAATCAGAAATCCCTTCAGGGAGATGGCCCTGCTTGATCTGTAGAAAAGGCGTAGATAGAAACACCATAAGATGTATCCAGTGTAAGCTATGGACACATAAGAGGTGCAGCAATATCAAAGGAAGGCTAACTAGGAAGATAGTTTTTGTATGTGGCAGATGTTCAGGTGCAATAAACACTGGAAATGTGCAGAGAACAACTTCTTCCACATTCCAGGGAGAAAAACTAGAAGTAGTTGATACCTTTCGTTACCTAGGTGACTAAGTCAGTAACAGGGGTAGATGCTGTGAGAGCGTAGCTGCTAGAATAAGAATAGCCTGGACAAAGTTCAGAGAGCTCAGACTGTATGACGCATGTGTACAAACAGCCATGTTACATGGCAGTGAAACATGGGCTGTGACTGCTGAGGACATGCGTAAGTTTGCAAGGAATGAAGCCAGTATGCACCAATGGATGTGTAATGTCAGTGTGCATGCATGTCAGTGTAAGCACCCTGAGAGAAAATTTGGGCATAAGAAGAATCAGATGTGGTGTGCAAGAGAGGCTACTGCATTGGTATGGTTATGTGTTGCATATGGATGATGATAGTAGTGTGAAAAAATGTTACACCTTAGCAGTCGAGGGAACCTGTGGAAGAGTAGATACAGGAAAACCTGGGACGAGGTTGTGAAACATGACCTTCAAATGTTGGGCCTCACAGGGGCGATGACAAGTGATCAAGACCTCTGGAAAGATGCTGTGCCTGAGAAAACCTGGCAAGCCAAGTGAGACTGTAACCTTGGCCTATGCCAATGCAACATAACCATCCCATTTAAGAGTTCCCTTCAATCATTGGGCAATAAACTGCACTTGTGAAGACCTGCTGAGTCAAGTGAAGTCATTGTCGTAGCTGATGACAGTACCGCTTGATTGGCACCTGTGCCAGTGGCACATAAAAAGCACCATTCAAGTGTGGTTGTTGCCAGTGCCACCTAACTGGCTCACATGCCAGTGGTACATAAAAAGCACCATTCAAACATGGTCGATGCCAGTACCGCCTGACTGGCCTCGTGCCAGTGGCACGTAAAACACCCACTACACTTTTGGAGTGGTTGGTGTTAGGAAAGGCATCCAGCTGTAGAAACTCTGCCAGATCAGATTGGAGCCTGGTGCAGCCATCTAGTTCACCAGTCCTCAGTCAAAACGTCCAACCCATGCTAGCATGGAAAGTGGACGTTAAACAACGATGATGATGATGATGATGATGATGATGATGATGATGATGATGATATATATATATATATATATATATATATATCTTGTTTTATTTTGGGATGCTGTGAGATAAACACAGACACTATATATTTATTCTTCACTCGTTTATTATTGTTTTTATTTTATCTTATGTCCATTGTCTGGAAATCTTTCATCACACATCTAAGAGTTCTTCAGTGACTCTTTCCATCCATGTGTATCCTCCTGCTCTGCCTAGTCCAGTCTTGAGAATGTGTGTTTTTCATTGTCTTGAAATTCTGTGCTTGTTGTAAACAAACTTCACCATTCATACAAGTGGTGATGTATGTTTAAATTGCTTAGTGAAAACATGTCTGGAGTAGGAGAAAATATTTATGTTGCCTGGAAAGAAGCGAAGGTAAGTGATAGGAAGAACATCCAACCATAGAAAATCTACTTCAAAAAATCTTGTCTGACATGGGATACAAGCTAGAAGAGTACACATCAAACTATGATGATAATGATGATGATGTTGATGATGATGATGATGATATGGATGCTAATACTGGTGATGACAGTGACAATGATGGATTGATGACTGCAATAATGATGCTGTTGTTTCATAGTGATGATGATGATGATGATGATGATGATGACAATGATGATGATATGAACTTCCCAAATACAGTTTAGTTAATCTTTCTACAAACTCTATTTCGGTTACTTGATCAGAGGGCTGGTTATTCCTTTCCCTAACCCTACATATTTGTATGATGCTTGTTTTTTTGTTTGTTTCTTTTTAAAGGCGGAAGTTGATATGATGATAACCTATTTTAAGTAACATTTTGTTTTTGTTTTAGTTTTCTCTTCTACAAGTTTTATGAATCTATTGCAGAAATGAAAGTGAACTGAGGCATGGCTGTGTGGTAAGAAGCTTGCTTCCCAACCATATGGTTTCGGTTTCAGTCCCACTTCATGGCACCTTGGGCAAGTGTCTTCTTCTATAGCCTCAGGTCAACCAAAGTCTTGTGAGTGGATATGGTAGACGGAAACTGAAAAGAAGCCCACCATATATAAGTATAAATGTGTGTGTGCATGTATCTATGTGTGTGAATCTTTGTGTACATATTTACCCCCCCCCCCCACCACCATGCCATTGCTTGATAATCAGTGTTGATGTGTTCATGTCCCCATGACTTAGTGGTTCAGCAACAGAACTGAGAGAATAAGTAACTCATTCCATAAAAATTCTTCAAGGCAGTACTGCTGCCCCAGGATGGCCATGGTCTGATGACTGAAACAAGTAAAAGAATAAAAGAATATGAATATGCAACATGCTTGTGGGTTAGTTGTAGTAGTAGTAGTGGTGGTGGTGGTGGTGGTGGTGGTGTTTGTAGTAGTAGTTGTAGTAATGATGGTGGTGGTGGTGGTGGTAGTAGTAGTAGTAGTGATGGCGATTGTGATGGTTGTAGTAGTAGTTGTAGTAATGATGGTGGTGGTGGTGTTTGTAGCAACAGCAACAGTAGAACTTGGGAACATTTTTTATTACTATGAAGCCAGACAGACAAGCCAACCAACTTTTTCTTATCTTCTTATTCACTTTTACATTGTCCTAGTTTCTTTCTTTCTTTAAAAAGATTTTATTTTTTCTCTGAAATGCATGAGGACTGAGACATTCCTCTTCAGTAGAGCCCTCATCAACCTTTTCAAGTTTCAGTCGAAAAAGAAAGTGAGTGTGGCGATGGAGGTGTTGTCCTTAAGTGAATTTCTTGAAAGGTGAGTGAAAGTTGCAAAAATGGTAAGAGTGGATGGTATCACTCTAAGTATAGACCTGTGAATCTCAAACCAAGAATTAGAGAGGGCACTTGCCCTTTCTATGCAGATCTTGGATGGTTCTTCCATTATCATCCCTTTTTTTACTGTTAAATGCTATGCATGCTTCGTTTCTTTGTTATATTATTGTGTACCATGTATACTTACTATATATGTGTGCATATATATATATATATATATATATATATATATATATATATATATAATTCTTTCTTTTTTTTTTATCATTTCATTATATGTAAATCCCCCACACTTCATGCATATCTTTGTCCCCTCATCCTTCACCCTGCTGGCAAATAGCTAATAAAAGAAATCATTATTATTGTTATTATTATTATTATTATTATTATTATTACTATACCCAACCCCACCAACTCCTCAGAACTCTTAAATTCTATATCAACCTCACCTGGTTACTCCATTTGATAACCCCATCCCCCCACCCCACATTGTTCTATTGTGACTCCTTGCTAAATTCTTTATTATAATATGTCTTTCTCTTTTAGTTCTTCTTCAGAGCTTACATCCTGCTCACATTTATTTTCCTTGTTGTTTTTCTGCAGTCATTACCCCACCCTAACACCCATATTTCCACCTCCAACTACTAACAGTTCACTATGAACAATTTTAACAACACCTGACCTCCTCACCCAGTTACCCTACCACCCAACTGTCTAAGAAGGCCTGAAATGTTTATGAGCACCAAAGCACCCCCACCCCCACAGTTTAACTAATAAAAGAAAGCAAAAAAAAAATAAAAGCAAGATACACATGAAGAATAATAACCCCAAGTCAAATGTATGATCAAATGAAGTTTGATATATATATATATATATACACACACACATATATATATATACATATATACATATATATGTATATATGTATGTACATAGATATATATATATATGTATATGTGTACATATATATATATATATATATATATATATATATATATATTTGTTTATTGATTTATTTATCCATCCAGACAATCATATACAATGACATATTCACACAATCAAAAGAACATATATATATTTTATATTTTATATATATTTATGTACACCCACATGCATGCACACACACATGCACCCACATATATACATATATATATATGTACACATATATATTTATGTACATATATATGTGTGTATGCACATATATTCATATATACATATACGTATGTATATCTACATATATATGTATGTGTATATACATGTGTATAGGTATATATATATATATATATATATATATATATACACACGCATTTATTTATGAATATATACATATATATGTATGTATACATTTATGTTATTTTGTGTATTTATGTGTATATCTACACAAACACATATTGGCACTAATATATATATATATATATATATATATATATATATATATATATATATATATATATATATATATATGTATATATACTTATATATATATATGTGTGTGTATACAATTCTCACTCTTGCACACACACACACACATACACACATACACTCACGAACACACACACACATATATGCATCCATATATGTTTGTATGCATATATACATAAAAAGATGCATACAGATCAGATACGTACATATTTAAAAGAAATCGCATATTAAATTCATGCAGCGAAGCATAAACCCAAACACATTTCCTATGGAAAAGTAAAAATTACACATACATCCAAAAGCTTTCTCTGTCTCTGTCTCTCTTTCTCTCAGACACATGGACACAATGCACATACACACATACACATACACATGTGCATGCACGTATGCACACACACACACACGAACGCACACACCTCAACGATCATAGAGAAAGGCAGTTGTATGTTTAATCAAGGACGAATATTTCAATAAAATTGATGGTGATGTTTGAGATTTCAAGAACAACAAAAAAAAAAAAGAGAAAAGAGAAGAAAGAAAACAAATGAAAGTGGAGACAAAACAAAAGAAAAAAAAAACAGAACAAAGAAAACCAGATAAACTGTTTATTTCATTGGAAGAAAGGCAAATAAAGATAATAATAATAATAATAATAATAACAACAACAACAGCCGTAGCAACACCAACAATAGTAACAATAATGCTTGGCTTGAGTGAAAGAAGGAGGAGGAAGAGGAGAGAATAAGGAGAAAGGTAGATATTGTCAGATGATTCCATGTTGTAAGGAACAGAGTTCATTATGTTATTATGGTGGAGAAAATATTAATGTGAAGATTGTCTACAAGAGAAGGCTTTGTGGTTACAAGAATTTACTTTCCACTGAGTTTGGTTATTGAGAAAAACATTATACTAAACTGACTTGAGAGGTGTGATAACCCATTCAGGATACACACATACACACGCATATATATATATATATATATATATGTGTGTGTGTGTGTGTGTGTGTGTGTGTGTGTGTGTGTGTATGTATGTAAATATATATATATATATATATATATATATATATACATTTATATATATAACTATATACATATATATATAATAATATATACATATGTATATATGCATACATATATACATATAATATATATAAATATATCATCATCATCATCATTTAACATCCATTGTCCATGCTGGCATGCGTTGGATCGTTTAACCATAATATATATATATATTTATCATATATATGTGTGTATATATATTTATGAAATATATGTATGTATGTATATCATATATATGTGTATGTGTATATGTGTATGTATATATATGTATGTGTGTGTATGTGCATATATATGTGTATGTCTATAAATATATATGTGTATATATTTTTGTGTATGTATATATATATATATATATAAATATATAATTTAGTAAATGGAGTAAAACGCATATGTTAACTGAATACTTTTTATTTCCAACATATGTTTCGAAGATTACAAATTGTACCTTCCATAGGAATAGGTGATGTTGATAAGGATGTAATCTTCTCTTCAGGGAAATGCATGGGAACCAGCTTAACCGTATATATATTTACACACACAAACATATATATGGACATATATGCGTGTGTATATATACTCTTTTACTTGTTTCAGTCATTTGACTGCGGCCATGCTGGGGCACCGCCTTTAGTCGAATAAATCGACCCCAGGACTTATTCTTTGTAAGCCTAGTACTTATTCTATTGGTCTCTTTTGCCGAACCGCTAAGTTACGGGGACATAAACACACCACCATCGGTTGTCAAGCGATGTTGAGGGGACAAACACAGACACACAAATGTATACACACACATACATATATATATATATATATACATATATACGACAGGCTTCTTTCAGTATCCGTCTACCAAATCCACTCGCAAAGCTTTGGTCGGCCCGAGGCTATAGTAGAAGACACTTGCCCAAGATGCCACGCAGTGGGACTGAACCCAGAACCATGTGGTTGGTAGGCAAGCTACTTACCACACAACTACTCCTGCACCTATGTATATATATATATATATATATATATATATATAATATAAATAAAATATATATATAATATAAATAATATATATATATATATAAATAATATATATATATATATATATAGGCATATATACATATACATACATACTGACATATATATATATATATATATATATATATATATATATATATATATATATATATATATATATATATGCATATATGGGTATAGGATGTCACAAAACGTAAACAACATGACATCCGAAGACAAACTTTTTTTTGCAAACAATGAGAGAAACAAATGGAAAACAAGACAGGTAACATAAAGAACGACCCTTCATCAATATATATACAGACTGACACATATACATACATACATATGTATATTCTTTTATTCTTCGACTTGTTTCAGTCATTTGATTGGGGCCATGTTGGAGCACTGCTTTTATATATGTGTATATGAATATATATATATATATATATATATATATATATATATATATATATATATATATATATATATATATATATATATATTCATTATATAAATACACATATGTATATATAACATATAGATATTGCTTAAAGAATTCATTGGTCATGAGAGTGAAAGTGTGGGAGAGAGAGAGAGAGAGAGAGAGAGAGAGAGAGAGAGAGAGAGAGAGAGAGAGTGAGTATGTGAGAGAGACAGAGAGATAGATTCCTATTGAGATAATGCTTTTGTTTTGTTGCTATAGGCCTTAAAGTAGTAGTAGTAGCAGCAGCAGCTGCAACAGTAGTAGTCTTTGAGGTTTAGACTTAGGTCAGTCCAGATCAACGTTAATGCCTGTGATGAAAATCAATCCAGTTGTGTGTATTGAACCCTGGACTGCATCCTCCGATATATCTTTGTCCTGCCATTCAGATATTGAAGTATAATCTGTCTCATACAATAAAATTTGTATATATTTGTGTCGCAACTCAACCCATGTTATCTTTCTCAATTATTTTTTTCTTTTTTTCTTTCTATTTAGTCTTTGAATCTGGAGGAAGGGGCAGAGGCCACAATATCCCACATGCTCTCTCCTCCAAGACTGGTAAAGTTGATAACTTTAATGTTGTGCTTAAACTGTTGCAAGGCAATGCCTACAGGGAAGAAACGAGAAGGGAAGAGATTCCAAAGGAAAGGGCTGTTGGTGAGGAAGGACTGGGAAGAGTGATCAGGACAGGGACATAGGGAATGGATACAGCAAAAGTGGGGAGGTAAGTGCAGGCCAGATCAGTTTTATTGAGGCAGATTTTCGATGGTTGTGTGCTCTTCCTGTTGCAATCCTCACAAGTTTCCAAATAAGGTTATAGAAACCTTTGCCTGGACATGCTTTCCATGAAACATTGGGAATGAATGACACCACTTGTAAAGCTGTAGAGGTATGTGTTGAGTCAATGTGGCAGAACAGAAGCTATTATAGTGGCAGTAAAAAAGACAGAAAGAAGAAAGAGAGACAGTGTACGTGTATAGGTCAGGGGCTAGAATATGTCCATTAGCATTTGAATGCCAATGATGCAAGCAAGGATGTCTGTGTGTATAGCAGTAGTCCTGTCTCAAGAATCAGAGTAGTACACCATTTTGGATTTCTTGTAGGGTTGGGTATGGTTGGACTTGCACAGTTGGACGTTGGAGAAATTCGTTGTTGTTTTATCTCCAAGCTTAATGCTTAACCTTTTATCAAATACATTCCAGCCATGACTATTCCATTTACATTCCTGCCACTTAAACATTAATCAAGTTATTATCCACAGTAGCCACTACAAAAATCTGAGTATTCTAATAAAGAAACAAAACCACACCCTTATCTATCTTGTTAAGGTAATCCGTGAATAAGGCAAGCCACTGGTTCTTTACTGATTCCAGTCTCCACTCCCATTTTTTTCTTCTGCTAGCTAACCCAGTTCTAGCATTCTCCTCAACTTCAGACTGTTTTCAATTAAGATGTCATACAAACTTGAGGAGAAAGCACACTGGACATTCATGGAACATTCATAAAATTACCTGAGATAAATCTGATGTCCTTTTGAAGTAATTGTAATATTCAACAACCTCTTCCATCTCTCTTATTTACACACACACACACACACACACACATGATAGTTAGGCTGTGATCAATTGGGACAGGTGTGTGATGAAGAAGAAGGCTGTTGCGCTCTTCCCATCAGTTGAGGGAAGGTGGTTTCCCCGGTGATGGCATTGCCATTGGTACCCTTCACCTTTGCCGAAATTAAAATGGGGACTGCCATAGGCTCTACAGAACTGCTGAATATCTGGCTGATGTTGCTGCTCTTTGCTGCTGCCTCCAGACACTTGACCCAGAACTTCTCTTGGTCATCTGTGATGGCATTGTTGTGTACCTGGTTGAGGCCTGCAGTACTCATTCATAGCTATCCATTGCCTGCACTAGTACACTCATGTCCTCCGTCTCTCATTAGATCATCCTATCAGGGTTTTACTCTCATTTGACACAACAGCTGTGGGCTGGAACAGGTTTCATAGCAGGCTCTGCACCAAATGGCTAGAGATGATTAGAGAAGATCTCCAGAGGAGGTGGGTCGTTTCCTTGGAGGATGCAGAGCTGCTGGCATAGGACTGCCAGTGATGGAGAGCACAGGTGGATGTCTCTGGGACCACTAACTTCGGATGACTCCTGCCTCATCAAGCAAGAGCATAGAGCAAGCAAGCAAGCATATATGTGATAAAATAATTTCATTCAGATGTTATTATGTAGTATAGCAATATTCATGAAGTAGAATTCAGTTGAAACAATTGTAAATTGATGTAATTAAAAGACTTACCTACTTGCTCACTCCATTATTCTTGTTTGTAAATATATATATATATATATATATATATATATATATATATATATATATATAATATACACACGCATACATACATACATACATACATATATCATCATCATCATCATCATCGTTTAACATCCGCTTTCCATGCTAGCATGGGTTGGACGATTTGACTGAGGACTAGTGAAAGCGGATGGCAACACCAGGCTCCAATCTGATTTGGCAGAGTTTCTACAGCTGGATGCCCTTCCTAACGCCAACCACTCTGAGAGTGTAGTGGGTGCTTTTACGTGTTACCCGCACGAAGGCCAGTCAGGCGGTACTGGCAACGGCCACACTCAAAATGGTGTATTTCATGTGCCACCCGCACAAGAGCCAGTCCAGGGGCACTGGCAACGATCTCGCTCGAAAATCCTTACACATGTCACGGGCACAAGTGCCAGAAAGGCGACGCTGGGCACAGGTGCTATCCCGATTTCGTTTTCGCTTGCCCCAATAAGCCTTCGCAAGCTGAGTTTCGTGTCCAAAGAAGGAGACGACGTTGGCACGGGTGCCAGTCGTCGAATTTAGTTCGATTTCACTTGCCTCAACAAGTCTTCGCAAACCGAGTTTAGTGTCCAATGTAGGAAAGGTACGCATAAGTGGGCTGGCTACACCCCTGGCAGAGGCCTTGGATTTAGGTCTCACTTGGCTTGCCGGGTCTTCTCACGCACAACACATTTCCAAAGGTCGCGGTCAGAAGTCATCGCCTCGGTGAGGCCCAATGTTCGAAGGTCTTGCCTCACCACCTCAGCCCAGGTCTTCCTGGGCCTACCTCTTCCACCGGTTCCCTCAACTGTTAGGGTGTGGCACTTTTTCACGCAGCTATCCTCGTCCATTCTCACCACATGTCCATACCAGCGCAATCGTCTCTCTTGCACACCACAACTGATGTTTATGTTCAGCTTTTCTCTCAAGATACATACATATATATATATATATATATATATATATATATATATATGTGTGTGTGTGTGTGTGTGTGTGTGTGTGTGTGTGTGTGTGTATGTGTGTGTGTGTGTGTGTGTGTGTGTGTGTGTGTGTGTGTACAATGACCTTCATTTCAGTTTCCATTTACCAAATTCTTTCACAAGACATTGGTTAACTTGGAGTTTTATTAGAAAGCCCTTGCTCAAGGTGCTGGGCAGTGGAATTGAACCTAAAGCAATGTGGTTGCAAAGCAAGCTTCCTAACCATACATTAACCAAATCTGTTGTTAATTTCTTTTGCTTTACCTTTTATTCTGAGTTCAAATCCTGCTGTGCTTAATTTTTGTTTTCTTTTCACCTTTCATCCTTCCATCATCATTAAAACAAGCACCATAACAGTTATGTACTAAGGGCTGATTTAACCTGTTTGATACCAGTCTACCTGTTTCAAATTGATCTAAATTAAAACCTTCCATCAAAATTTCATCTTAATTTATGTCCCAAACAAAAGCTTTTGTAATAACAAAGTTATTTTACTAAATTCTTCATTATTTTTGAAATTAATTGAAGCAAAGGCAGTGGATTTCAAGAGAGATGCAAAAGGGTTAATCAACTTATCAGCCATCACCTAAATATTTTGCAGTCTTGTGGCGATGTAAGAAATCATTACTTATTTAAATTAAATCAATGTTTAAATAATTTTTTCAGGGGAAAATCTCGTTTTATTCAGTTTATTTGAATAATTAAATTAAATTTCTTTGAAGTTTCATTTGGGATTGAACATAGCATACTTTGAAGCTGTTAAACTAAAATTGGATGATGCAGACACAAACAATTGACATATGGAAGAACCCTCACACCTTAATCTATAATTAGTTTTAAATATGTAAATATATTCAGCTGTTTCCGTTTTCTTAAGATCCATTTTGCAAAACCTGAAGAGAAAAGAAGAAAAAAAAGAAAAAAACGTGTAATTTTTGATGAAATCTTTTCAATGTGTTTCCATTTACCAGTTTCAGTTAGTCTCAAATGACTTCTGATAAAAATGGTATAATTCAAATTCCTCATGTTCATGGGATTTCTCCATCTAATGGTTGTGGTGGTGAAGGTGGTGGATAGGTTATTTGTGACAAATTTAGCAAGGAAATCATGGTTTTACACTGACTAAACATAACAAGCAATCCTTCGTAATCAGAACTGAAGTTAAGGCCTAATGCAGTGGTTTTCAAACTCTCAAAGAATAGTGTCATCCACCAAAAAGAAATAAATAGAAATAAGAAACAATTTTTTTGCAACTCACTTTCTTATGAGCGAGAAGTCAAAATAAAATTTGCGTCCATGAAATTCTTTGTTTGCTGTGAGTTTGGAGAAGTTTACAATGTTTGAAACCGTTTAAAGTTTTTTCTAAACATGATAATTTCTCTTTCCAGCTTTACTTCGTGTCTTCTGTAGTGCTGGTGCCATGAAAAAATAAAAGCTTCTGGTACACACTGTACAGTGGTTCACTTTAGGAAGGGCAGCATCTAGCCATAGAAACCATTCCAAGGCAGACATTGGGACTTGGTACAATCCTTCAGCTCATCAGATCCTGTCAAGCCATCCAACTCACGCCAGTATGGAAAACAGACATTAAATGATGATGATGATGATGAGAAATACTGACCTAATACAAGGTGAACTGTTTTCTCCAGGCCTATGGAAGGTATTGAACTCAGAACAGCAAACAAATGATACTTGTCAGTTTTACAACGATGCAATTTCTAGTCACTCTGTGATCCGTATTTGCAGCCAAGTGGACTGGTTCATTTGAAACTTACATTTTTGTGGTGACAAAATTCACTGAAGTATTGGCAACAGGATATGAACCTCTAACCTCTCAGCTGGTTATCTGTTAATCTATCGACCGAGGCATCATCCGCATGTTTATGTCAAGAATAATCTCATAAATAATTAATTTATTATATGAAACTAATTATATTCAAGCTGAATAAAAGTCCATCTTTCAGTTACAAATGTTACTTCTAAATCACATTATAAGTTGAGAAATTGATAAGCTGAGAATGGCTAAAATAGGCCGTGCTTTCTTGGTTATTGGTCGATAAATTTATCCAGATCTCTAAGATAACGTTAACTTCAATCGGTTGAGAATTTTTGTTATCACTTTCACTAGGTGACAATGTCATCTGACCTTTGTCTTTAATGGTTCCTAACTGACACGTCTAGACAGAAATATTTCAAGAAGAAACCCTTGACCACCAGCACTACTATCACCACCACCAACACCACCTCATATTTAACAGCAGCAGCAACAGCAGTAGCAGCAGCAAAATGATGGATAATGTGCAGTTATTATGCAAATGTGTAAAATTATCTGTGATTTGTTGCGTTCAACTACAACCTTGATTAAGATAAAACTTTCTGCAGTAAAAATATCTTTCTTTAGCAGCAGTCCTGCAGTCGATTCTTCGAATGTCTTCGATGCAAAGAAAAAAAAAGAGAAAAAAAAAGAAAAAAAAAAGAAAAGGTACAAAACTGTTAAGAAGGACTAATAATAAATTGAATCATGCTTAGGATATTACTGTTATTTCATCTGTACTACCTGAACTAAAACTCAGCAAAGGAGCAGATGTAAATAGAGAAAAGCATATATTTAACGTAGCAACTTCCTTACCCTCCAAATTAATCGACTCCATTTAACATCGTTTCATTTCGTTTTTGTAACTGCTGCCTGTCTCTAAATGAATATTAATTTACTTTTCCTAAGAATTTATAATGTCTGGCTTTGTTCTGTCCTAAATATTGATCACCAAACTCGTAGATATCCTTCAATTTACATACATCAGTTCTTATGAACAGTACTGTTTTATACTTGTATTGTTCTTTAATCATCAAGAAAACTTTATTTTGTGTCTGTCCGTCAAACTGTACATATGTGACAATACTATTCTGTTAGTTCCATTGTTCCATTTCGTGCAAATTTACGAAATCTAAACACTATGTGGTGCATAATTTCATACTGATCAATATTTATTATCGATTTTAGAGGGAGCAAATGAAGTGGAAGAAGCGATGGTGCAGAGAACTAAATACTTTGTGGAAACAACGCCCCGTAAAGAAAGTTTGAGTTCAAACCATGTCGAGGATTATTCTATCTGGATTCTTTCGGTTTATGATCACAAAAATTATTGTAATCAATCGGCATTGAAATTTTGTCGAAGAAAAAAAAAAATTCTGATTCATAATCTTTGAACTTTAAAAGTAGAATCCTCCCATTCACCAACAAAAATTCGAAAAATTTAAATAAAAATGTGTGTGTATGTGAGACTGGTTAATTAAAAATTTAGAAAATTTTCTCTCATTTTTTTTTTTTTTTGCGAAATCTTAATTTTTCATTATTGTAAAACATAGGAATTAGACGAAATTTTTGAAGAAAAAGAAATGGGATGCCTATTGGACACGTTCACCTGGACACTAGTAAATAGTGTCAATATTCGTACTTTCAATTTGTGATCAGTAACTGAAAGAATGCCGCTTTACCTCTTATTTCTTGTGGGAGTTGTTAAAATAAGCGAAAGCCATGAGCTCTGCTGCCAAAGTAATTTTGAATAAAGATGATTTAACTATCTCGAGAAAACAAAAACAAACGAATAGAAAAGTAAAGAAAAAAAGGAAAATGGTACAAATAGTCAACCATACGTTTGGCCATTCAGGAGCAAGAAGAAGAAAGAGGGAAGAAGATGAAAAAAGAAGGAAGGAAGAAGATGAAAAAAAGAAAGAAGAAAGACGATGTGATTGTAGGTGAAAATGGCCGATTTCTTGTTTGAGATAATGTTAAGTCACCAAAACGGATGACCGACAAAGAACACAAGTTAAATTATGCAAGGTAACATTGTGTAAGAAGCATTGTGTTTAGTTAAAATTGTTCGTTTAAAACACCGTTCAAGCATGATTAATGCTGAGCAGTGAATAAAAGATATGAAAGAATTTACATGGCAGATATATAAGAGTTCATGTTGAACAGTTGATGTTTGAATGATATGAAAAGAAGTTGTTATTTACATCAAAATGTAATACAATTGAATTGTCTTGCCAAGATATTAACATAAAAATAGTTCATAATTTACATGTGACATTCAATATAAAGTTTATAGTGGGTGTCAGTGAGAGACAACGTTGTTATACTCTGTATGTAAATACCAGAATATTTGTGTGTGTTTGTGTGTGTGTGTGTGTAAGAGAGAGAGAGAGAGAGAGAGAGAGAGAGAGAGAGAGAGAGAGAGAGAGAGAGAGAGAGAGAGAGAGAGATAGAGAAAGAAAGAAAGAGAGAGAAAGAGAGAGAGAAACATTATCGTTATACTGTATATGTTAGTACGAGAATAAGTGTGTATGTGAGGCAATGTTGTTATACTGTGTGTGTGTACAAAATGTGTGTATGTATGAGGGGGAAAGCTTCTTAAAAGTGTCACTTTCTAAAAATATGTATGCATATTTGTGGTAACAAGTTTGCCATAATACATACTGCATATGTGTATCTAACATCCATCCATCCATCCATCCGTCCGTCCATCCATCCATCCATCCATCCATCCATGGAATCTAAGACAACTATAGAGAGGGAAATAAACATAGCATGAGTATACTCCACAACGAAGCTAATAAAAGTATGAAATTAGGCGAACAACTCTCAAACAGATACTCTGAGAGTAAATCAACTGTGACTGGGATAGACCAACATAAAGAGAGACTTGATGTAGGAATACTCACCATACCAACAGAAAGCTATATATGGGCACCACACTCTACAAGCTAGAGAACTCCACCAACATTGACGGGAGTAGTAGCCTCTTCTTAGTCTATGATGAGTACATCACATCTCGCCTAAAAGGTTATGCCTTTGCTATCTAAAAACAGGAGATAGCTATTGAATATCTGATAAAGAGGAGAAATTAAAATGTCTCTAAAATTTCACATTCTGATAGAAAATATCGGTTGTACCATACCAGAGTAGAAGATTTAACCAACATCATCAGAATCTGATCATGAAACATAATGTTATCGCTAAGACAGTCTGCAATGAAATACACAAAAAGGTTATCATTATGACAATACCAGAACCAGAAAATATCTAAACCTTTCAAAATAAAGGATACTGATGGAACATTCCAATAAAAATGGAACCCGGCGTAAATTCACCAGACCAGGTAGTGTTCAATGGGACAGGGACAAAAATCATGCTCAGAGATAGGAGGTGCATTTGAATGCCTCGTTGATGAGAAACTTTCAGTTCTTATATCCAGTACAAATTTTCATTTGTCCCTCCTATTACAAATACACTAGGCTATGTAACGATAGATTTGCTTGGGAACCCAGAAATGCTTGGGTAAAATGATTCACACTCTGTAGTTGCAATCGATTTGAGGAACACTAAAATGTGTGTAAAAAACTTCAAGGATTTCCCTTTTGATGTTCCACATGAACAATAATGAAGTATACACGCTAGTGTACTAACGTGATATACACACACACGACACGAGTGCAAATTTATTCGCCCGCATACTCACACACGTCACATTTATACATATCAATCAATGTAGATAACCAGAAACTCCAAGAGCTGTCTTGACTTAAACAAACGGGTCACACCACTTTGAGGGTGACTGACTTGAATTCTGCAAAAGAAAAAGAAAATGGACATTTTCCTTTGCAGAATTCCCCCAAAATACATCCCTAAAGAAATGCATTCACGCACACACACGCACACTCACATATATGATGTGCATATATATATATATATGCAATAAATAACTGTTAGCAAGGAAACTATTAACAACAAAAGGCAGTTTTTATATCCAACTCAACGTGGATGTCTTGTTAGAACAGCGAATACTGCGGTATTAAACTTGAGAGATTCTCTCATGCAGATGCATAGTGCATAAAAACACACAAGTAAATCGGGGTAGATGAGAATCGTATGATATGTATGTATGTATGTATGTATGTATGTATGTATGTATGTATGTATGTATGTATGCATGCATGTATGTATGTAATATCTGGTTAAGAGACCTTAATTTGAGTTTTCATACGCGAAATCCCCATTTCTTTTCAGAAAGGGTTCAGTGTGGGTCAAACAAATCAGAAACAGACGAATTCTTTGATGCATTTATGGGATCGTATGGCAGTGCTGATATTTGTGCTCTAGTAGATATTTTTATATTCAATACATTGAAATTTAAGTTCCTAAGGCATATGTCACAGAGGTTATCTTCATATCCTCAATACATTTAGGAAAAAAATCTTATATCTAACTTTCGAAAATTAGGCCTCAATATCACAGTAACTACAAGCCTCTGTAAAGCGGTTTTGCTAGACTTAACTCGTGCTCTTAGACATATGCTCTTAGTAGTCCTATCATAAACCTAATGGAAAACTGACGTAGATACATACACCTTTTAATCTCTCTCTCTCGTCCTTTAATATTAGTAATAAGATATCTAATCTCCCCTCTATTAAGAGATTATTCTGTAATGCAGCTTCTACTATAATAACGATCTGGATAACGCTTCAAAGATAAGATATCTTACTCCCCACCATAAAGAGTACAAACCATAATAATAAACCAAGAAAAATTATATGGTTCACCACTGTATTATCTTTCTCTTCAATATTAAGACAAGCGTTAATATTAAGACAAATTACTAGCCTTTATAGATAAGCATTTCCCGGATAGTCATATGTACAAGAAATTTTTTAAAAGACGTCTTTTGATAGTTTCTTACAGCTGCTGTCCGAACATGAAAAACACTATTACAAGTAAGTTACAAAAAGCGCCTTCTACGAAACGTAACTTCAGACATTCAGATACTTGACCACTCTACCAAGGATGCGAGGAACCCTGTGGTATGCGAAACTGAGGGTACCTCAATTCTACAAAACGATACTCAGAAGAAAAAATAAATTTGTTTATATGAGAGTGACATCAAAAAAGGCATGCCAACTATCAGTTTTCTTTTCGACATGGAGACAAAAAGAAAACCGCTAAGCTAGCCTTATCGGGAACCACAACGCCCAAAATACCCCCCCCCCCCACACAGAGTTATATTCTTCTTCATCTCTAACAATTCACTGACATACAGTGATCTTCCGCTGATCACTACTAAACCAATTTACTGTCACAGCATGAAATAGATGTCACTTCACAAAGTCTCCCCAAACTATCTTTGCTTTCTTTTGCCGTTCTTATTGTTGTTGTTTATATTCGGTCCACCCCCGTTTCTCCAGACTTCTCTTCAAAGTTATTGTTCCAGTTGCGACCATCACTTCTTTTATTCAAACACATTGCATCTATGAACACGTAATGTTTCTTTTTTACTTTTAATTGCTGAAATGCAATTCATAATTTTGTATTCCGTTATTATTTCCAGCAGGTCGAGCTAGCGCGTCAAGATCCCCTTGTATATATGTCATATCTATTTTTTTCAGTCATTAGATTGCAGCCATACTGGAGCACCGCCTTCAAGAATTTTAGTCGAATGAATTGTCCCCATGACTTATTATTTCTTTGTAAGGCTTGGTATTTATTCTATCGGTGTCTTTTGCTGAGCCGCTAAGTTATGGGGATGTAAACACACCAACATCGGTTGTCAAGCGGTTGTGGGGAACAAACACAGACACAATGACACGCACATACATGCACACACGAGAACACACACATACGGCAGGCTTATTTCAGTTTCCTTTTACCAAATCCACTCAAAAGGCTTCGGTCAACTCAAGGCTAGGCTATAGTAGAAGATACCACACAATGAGGCTGAACCCATGCGGTTGGGAAGCAAACTTCTTACTACACAGTCACGTATGCGCCTATTTTTGTTTATATGCAAAATTTGCTGTAGGATAGCATCCAGGGAAAGCTTCTTGCAGGACGCCGAGTCTTAAAGAACACCTGAATGTGAGAGACCAGACGAAACAACTCACCTCAGAATCACCGAGAATGGTAGATACTGATATTTCGCCATTATTGTGACTTATCAATACCATGTATTCAAGTCATCATATATTTGTGTCATAATTATCTTAATTTAATTATCTTAATTAATTATTATTTGAGTGCATTTAATTCGCTTGGATTGGAATGCTGAAGGGAAATGTTGCGAGAGAAATGGAAGACTGCTTGGCTAAAATATCGCATGCTTTTAATTAGTTGCATTCTTCAGTGTTCTGTATTTTATTTCGGTTGGGTTACGTTTTTATCCTTTATCGCTCCAGAGTTTAAAACAAATAACAGTAATATAATATTGTCCGTGGTGGTGGTGGTAGAATCAAATCAGTGAACCCTGCATTCTCTATCTCTACAAATTTATTCTTTTACTTATTCATTCATTCGACTACGGCCATGCTGAAGCACTGCCTTGAAGGGTTTAGACGATCACGACAACTTCAGTATTTACTTTTTAAAGTGTGGTAAATATTCTATCGAGCTCTTTTGCCAAACTATTAAGTTACGGCTACATAAACAAACCAACGTCGATTGGCAAATGATGGGGAGGAGTAAGTAAAGGCACGAATGCACACACGTATTTATATACATAAATATATTATTCCACAAAGACGGCAAGCTGGCAGAATAATTAGCATGAGTGGGCGAAATGCTTAGCAGTATTTCGTCTGTCTTTACATTCTGAGTTCTTTCATCCTTTCGGGGTCGATGAATTAAGTACCAGCTGTGTACTGGGGTCGATCTAATCGACTGGCCCTCTCCCCCAAACTTTCGGGCCCTGTGTCACAGTAATTTAAACCTTAAACTGCGTGTGAAACCACCAAATGTTAGTAACATGGTAATTCTTAGTATAAACGTCTTTTTATGTTTTAATTTTTTACACACACGCACACACACACACACATAGATACACACACACACACACACACACACGCGCGCGCACACACACACACACACACACACACACACACACACACACACACACACACACACACACACACGTAAGTTGTCCTAAAGTCCATAAGCCAGGGAAAAGATGTACTCGTATATATATCAATAGAATGGGTATATTATCCGAAGTGTATGGTATTAAATATCCATCACAGTTGATCTTGTCAATCGGTTTCGCGCGAGAGCAGTCACTATATTTCATTTCATATCAGCTACCTCTGTTGAGCGTAGGGTTATATTATCGGATTGTTACCTAACACTCCGTTGTACCCCTAGCGCGAAACCGATTGGTAAGATTTGCCGTGATGGATATGTAATACTTTACACATATATGCAGCACAGGAGTGATACGTTAATTTATCGACCCCAGAAAGTGAGATTTGAACTTGGAATGTAAAGAAGCAAAACAAATACTGCAAAGCATTGTTTCCGATGCTCTAAAAATTCTACCGAAACAGAGCTGCAAATAAGTGTACAGTTTTCTAGGAAATTAACTCACAAGGCAGAGTAGAAGACAAAGTACTTCGCAGTAGGGTTGGACGCGAAACCACGTTACCGTAAAGCGAACTTCTCAACCAGTTCAGCCATGTCTGCAACAAAGATATAGTGTAAAATACTAAGATGCTCTTTTGAATATAAAAATGTCCTCTAGTTTTGGAATTCTGCAGGCGCAGTATTGAGGCAGAAACCATACTTGGACTAAATATCTTTCAGTATTTGGTTATGGCCCTTTATATTATGAATTGTTGATTCTTATCATTCATTATTATAGGAACAATAAGGTTGAACCGGTGAAGCATCGTACAAAAAATTCCTCTTTACGTCCTGATTCCAAATCCTGTCCAAATCGAATTCGTCTTTTATCCTTCCTGAGAGTCGATAAAATAAAATACTAAACCACTGAAGTAGATCGCGAGAATTGTTAGAACGTCGGAAAAAAAAATGCTTTGCTGTATTTGTTTCGCTTTTTTACATTCCGAGTTCAAATCCCACTCAAGCCAACTTTGTCTTTCCACTTTCCGGGGTCGATAAACTAATGCACTAGTCCAGAGCTGCATATAAGTTTAATTCGGAGACCACTAAGATAAAAAAGAAAAGAAGACAAAAAAGAAATTGTTGATTCGCAGTTTTTGTTTCGGCTTTATATGCTTTTCATGCTCAGACCGATGTGGCGAACTTATCTACAAAATGGTATATCGTGAAAAACAGGGGGAAAAAAAAGGTGACGGATAACCACCTTTGTATTCTCCTATGAAAAATTCGATGACGTGTATGGAATGCATGACAAGGAAGCTAACAGGGATCGTTTGTCACCTTGTTGGTTTCAATTCCTGCAAAGGTCGACTTTGCCATCTTTTAGAAAATAAAATAAAGTTTCAGTCAAATACTAGGTTCGATATAATCAACTCTTTAAGCTACGCTTTTCTCTCTCTCTCTCTCTCTCTCTCTCTCTCTCTCTCTCTCTCTCTCTCTCTCTCTCTCTCTCTCTCTCACACACACACACACACACAAAACTAGCGTTGTGTTACTGTTAGGAATAAGTGTTAATCAAGTTTCGTTGATAGAATAAAATACTAATCAAATATTGGAACCAGTTTAATCTATCATATATCTTTTCCCTATTTTGTACCAGTAATGTACCAGTTTCAAGTCAATAAAATTTATTAGTCGCTATATTAAATGTGTAACCGTGAGCCATAGTTACAAATCAATATTTATCAATCTGAGAATATTCTCAAAGAATACTAAGAGCAGAATGAAATAATGAAGCCGATAGTGAAAGTACAAAAGAATCTACAAGACAAAATAGAACTTCCAGAAGCTGAATTCAAGAACAATAATAGCCATAACCTTTTCAAATCAGTCTGTGAAATGGAAGGAAAGAGCAATAAACACAACAATGCCATAGAAGACAAAGATGGTAGCTTACATAGTAACATGGCTGAGATACTTCAATGTTGGAGAGATCATTTTGAACAAACGTCTTAACGCCAAATTTCTACACAGCCTGGAAGCAATATCAGAAATCCCGTATGGACCATCTGATGCAGACATTCATGTGGAAATAACAAAAGAAAAGAAAAAAAAGAGAAATAAAAGGAAATAGTAAAAGCTAGTGAAAAGGATGAAAAAATCATAAAGCCCCCAGTAGAGATGCCATTGGTGCTGGATTACTAAAAACGGGAGGAGAGAACATGGCTGATAAGCTACACGTAGTCAGAAAAACAAAGAAGTCGAACGAGATGATTGGATTTTGTACAATTCTGATATTTAAAAATGAGTGACAATAAAAATCCGGAAAACTGCAGAGCAGTTTCTCTTTTGTGAATACAAAGCATTTTACAACACATTTCAAGACCTTTTCGTCTGCATGTACCTTCAGATTTTAAGGGTTCTGTTATTGCCGTATTGAACGCTATCGAGGGAGAAAGAGCGCTGTACGGACTAATTTTGAATCCCACGTTCGAAACTGTAGATGTTAATGAAGCTAGTTTTTCATGTCAGCCAACCCATTTGGTACTATACTGTTGTGAAACACAAACACTGTGATAAATTCTATTTCAGAACCATCCAATGAGATTTTAAAGAGACTTGCTTGCTACTTTTATTGGTCTAGATTCAATCTAGAGGGGAGTTAACTTGGGATTCCTTAACCTGCATATAATTAAGGTATCTTTGGCCTGGTGAGTAGTTAGTGGAGTACCCTTCGTTGAGTAATTATTATATCAGAGGATATGCTAGCTAAGAAACATATGTAGCCTACATTTTATCTGCTCCACTCCTTCAATCTGGAGTTATATTCGCATTCATAGCAATTCAAGTTGATAACCGTGAGCTATAAAATTTCTTTTCAGCTTATCGGATTTCGATATAGTAAAAGTCTACAACCCTCGCCAATAATTTTTTTATTGTTCCTGAACGTTGTTTATTTTATACCTACAACGGACTTCTCGAAGCTTACAAACTTCCTACACTTAGCCCCTTGGCTCATATATAACTTTTTTCTCTCTCCATTTTATCGTGCTATCTCCGTTTTTCCCCCTCTCAACCTTTCTGTCGAAGAGCGTAGGCTGAAAACGTCAAAAAACATTTTCATTCTTCCCAAGCGTTAAACTAATACACCTGCTTGTTATTCCCTCACCTGTCTTCGTCTTTTGTTTTCTGTAAATCTGAACTACACACACACGCACACACACACGCACACACGCACACGCACACACACACACACACACACACACACACACACACACACACACACAAGACAATATAGAGTGATTCGAGGTATATCTAACTGTTATTTCTAGCCCTAGAACTTTATCATCAGTCTAGTTAGTCGATTGTTTAAATCGCTGGTCCTTAACCTATTTTTTCCTTTTGATGTGCCTCCTTTTCAAGCAGTTGTTATGCTTTGTGTCCTCCCAAGTGATGATCACGACTAAACTAACTCAACATGGAGGGTAATTTATAAATCTTACTCTAAAAATGGATTGTCTAAGCTTTTAACAGTGAAATGATAAAAAAAAATTAATAAAGACAAAAGCTGTAAATTTACTTTTCTAATTTAATTTTGATAACCATTACTAATTTTATCATATATAATTACAGCCACAGGTAAACTTTACTATGTTAATTATGATACCTCGCTGCTCCCTAAAGCCTAATGCACTTTCGACATGTGCAGCACAGCCCTCTCTCGCCCCCAATACTAAAAAAAAGAAGAAATTCAGGTGGCTGTGTAGTAACAAGCTCGCTTCCCAACCACATAATTTCGGGCAAATGTCTTCTACTATAGCCTTGGGTCGACAAAAGCCTTGTGAGTGGATTTGGTAGACGGATATATATATATATATATATATATATATATATATATATATATATATATATATATATATACATATATATATATATATATATTGATAGAAATAGTAAGACAACAAAAGAATGAAAGAGACCTCGATATTATGTAAATAGAGGAATTTATCTGTAAATATAATATGCGACAGTTATCGGTAGCCATGATAAAACTCTGAGTTTCGGATGTCGGGGCGGAAAGTAAAGGAGTAAAAAAGTACAAAGTAATCGCGTAAGTGCGCATGTTCATACATACACTTGCGCGCCCGCACATATGTGCTTATATGTATATACTCATCTACCCTCACTTGAAACACACACATGCTCACCCACACATTCGCCAAAAAAATAAAAATATATACATACCCGCATACACACACGCAACATGCTCGCACACACACACACACAAAAGTTCACACACACACGTCTATATACGCACATGCACAAGAAAAAACAGGGCTAAAGGCAAAATACAGAAAAAAGTGTAAAAGTGTAAAAAATAAGCAAAAAGAATAAAAAGTAAAAGGTGTAAATATGTTCGTGGCGAACGCATATGAGCGCATGTCCATACATACACATGTGCCTATGTGCATATGCGCGTCCACACTTGCTTGAAACACACACATGCGCACCCACACATTCACCAAAAAGTAATTTCTGCATACACGCACACACGCTCACACACACAGGCGCACAAAAAAGGTTCATATACACGTCTATATACTGCTGTTGGTGTAGGGCTTACACTTGGCTAAGATCTTCCAGTGGATGTTGTAACTGACACCTTTATCGTTTAAGGACCATATATGACTGGATAATTTGGTCATTTCCCTTTTCTCCCAGTGCCTGAAGCTCAAGGTGTGATTATTGAACCTGGCCTTGAAATTACCCTCTGTAAGGTCCACGTATTTCTTCATTGAAACCATGTTCTTAGTGGATATAGAGTCTATGGTGGCTTCATAAATGGTGGTCGCAGATATGCAAGCTCCATTTAACAGGCACAAATTTTTATCTCTGCATGAACAGCTGGTTTCATATTGTGGTTTTTGTGTGTTGTGTGCGATTATATTTTTAAAATTAGTAGTTGAGCTGAAACTGATTTTTAAGTTATGTCTATTGAAGAGCTTTCTGTAACTATGGTTGACTGGAAAATGTCTATCTATCAGTGCTAAGAAATATTGGGTTATCCGGAAAGTTCGTGCCAATTTATAGTAGCTTACCTTTCGACTTATTTGCCATGAAACCACCTCAATTCTGTGAAGAGGGTATTTTCAAGTTAAAGGAAAGATGGAGACGCATTGTGCAACAAAATGGTTCATATTTGGTTGATTAAAAAATGTAATGGCAAGTATTTATTGACCTTTTCTTTTCTTTAAAAATCAGCACGAACTTTCCGGACAACCCAATACTTGCCGATATTAAAGGTCACTTCGGGTGAGCAGGGGTGTGTGAACCAGATAGTTTTCCTATTCCTGTGTTTTCTTTTTCTTTATTATTGGACTGGTGGCAGGTGTATAGGTTATTTCCTCGCTAAAACCACTATCTTTTAGAGCCTTATTATATGCTGGGGAAACGCTATTAAAAATGTCCCTATCGGAGGAGTGGCTAGAAATTCTTTTGCTAATGTTTTAAACTAAATTTTAAACACTATGGGGGGATGGCAGGAACCCACGTTGATATAACTAAGTCTATCGTTGGGCTTCCTATAAGGTTTATAAATATTCTTATATTTAGATCTAAGGATACATCTTGAAATTGACAACCATCAGGTCGGTATCTGTAGTTATGCCAAGACTGAAAGTTTTCATCAATTGGATAATGTCCTTCTTAAACCTATCCTGTGCTGGTCCATTGGTATTTGCCGGCTTGGGTTTCCGCCCCGACATCCGAAACTCGGAGTTTTATCATGGCTACCGAATAATCGTCACACACACACACACACACACACACACACACACACACACACACACACACATTATTTATTTATTTATGTGTCTGTGTGTTTGTCCACCACCACTGACTGACAACCGGTGTTGGTGTGTTTACGTCCTCGTAACTTTGCGGTTTGGCATAACGACCGATAGAATAAGTACTAGTCTTAAAAAAGAAAGTAAGTCCTGGGGTCGATTTGTTCGACTAAAACCCTTCAAGGTGGTGCCCCAGCATGGCCACAGTCCGATGACTGAAACAGATAAAAGATAAAAGATGATATGGGAACGAGTAAATATATACCAGTAATATACTAGTTCGATTCAATCAACTATATCAAGGTTTTCATTAGAAATTTGTGGGCCTCGAACCAAAAATTAGAAATCAATATTTATCGATCTGTGAAAAATTTGCTTCAATGTACTTTAGGTTGAATAGTTTTGTCTTGGATGGAAGATATTGTTCATTGACTGTTATATTTCGAGTGTTGAACTATGTTTCTATAACAGTTCAATGATTCTATTAACGATCGGCTGGTTGAGATCCCTGAAAGACTAGCCGTGCAGGGAGAATAATCATCGTAGGCTAATCATTTCGTATACAAACTTACGAGTTACAATCGTAAAGTCTTATATATATATATATATATATATATATATATATATATATATATATATATATATATAATCTTTTATTTTATGTGTTTTGTGCTTATTAAAAGAAATCGTTATTTTTTGTTTTGATTCACTTACAATTGAACAAATGTTATACAAAGTGTTGCAAATCTAACGTAAATGTCTCTTAAGATTCAATGGGATTGTTGTTATTGTTGTTGCTATTGTTGTTGTTGTTTAGAGTAAGGTCAACCTTGATCGAGCAGACATGAGATCAAAGGTGCTCCAGTCGTGACCCCTTGACTTAATAATAAAAAAAATTATTATTAGTAGTAGTACTGTTGTTTTTGGTGGCACGAGCTGGCAGAGTGGTTAGGACGCCGGGCGAAAATGCTTAGTGGTATTTCGTCTGTCATTACGTTCTGAGTTCAAATTCCGCCGAGGTCGACTTTGCCTTTCATCCTTTCGAGGCCGATTAAATAAGTAGCAGTTGAGTACTGGGGTCGATCTAACCGACTGGCTCCCTCCTCCCAAATTTCGGGCCTTGTGCCTAGAGTAGAAAAGATTATTATTATTATTATTATTAAAGCGGCAAGGGTGTAGAATCGTTAGCGCGTCGGAGAAAATGTGTAGTGGCATTTCCTCTGTCTCTTTACGTTCTGGCCTTGTGCCAAAATTTGAAACCATTATTACTGGAGAGCGAATTGCTCTCCCCTATGAATTTGTAAAAGGGTGGGTGACGGTAGCAAAAATGGTTAAAATGAATGGACGTGAATGTAGGGGTGGAGAACAACAGTTGAGAGAGGGCTTGTGCTTTTGGTTGTCAGGCTAAATCTGGATCTGTGGGGGTTCCTAGATTGGCCCTAGCTGGAGTTTCTCCTTTACCAAGGGGACTGTATCATTCATATTATCACAAACTGTTATATGCTTCCATCTCATTTCACATTCTTTTCTCTATGTTCCCCTTATCTTTTATGTAAACCCCTATACAAATTGCAGACTGCCCTTGAAATGTACCCCTCACCTGATGCTCCTGAAACAAATGAGACCATCATCATCATCATCATCATCATCATCATCATCATCATTGTTACTACTAGCAAAAAGACTGCTCTCTCTCTGTTCGGTATTGTGATAGTAACTCGATAATATTTGCACATTTGATACCCAATAACGTGATTTTTCTTACACGTAATGTCTAATTTACCTTTTTTGTCTTTTGTTCTTTCAGTAAATATTTCTCTCATTATTATCACTGTCTTAATCACAATTTTTAAATCAAAATCGTAGTCTATCCCCTTTGTGTTCATTTATTATGCTAGAAATAGCAGAGATTGCATGGGTATATTCTATAGTATACCAAACAACCATACCACAAGAAAAAAAAAAACATCACTTTTAATTTTCTATGTTTCAAATGATGTCAAGGTCATGATTTCAGATTCCGACACTCACACACCTCTGCTGCGATCGTACTGAGAAGGAGTTAGAATTAGCTGCTGGAGTAATTTCAAATCTTTTTCAGAACAGCCCCTTGAATGCTTTCCCAAATGTTCATCCCCTTGGTGGCAAAGAAAGTATGTTTTCTCTCTGTGTGCATGCATTAAGTATGCGTAAATTAATCACAGGGGAAGAGTTCTGAGCATCCACTGTTGGGTAAAGTTTAAAAAGAGTAGAAAAAGTAACATTTAAAGTCTAATATATATTCTTTATATGATAATTATGTATGAATATATTTTAGTTTGCATATAAATATATTTCTTTAAAGCTTATGTGTATTAATATATTTTGTTTTGTGTAATATATATTTTGTTCACTAGTTTGTTATTAAAAATGTTAATACTTTTTAAAAAATTGCAGACTCAGCATCTCTGATAGCCAAAGTGTTTTTTTAAAGGCATCATAAAATGTTAGGGGTGTACTGGAGAAAATCACATTGAAATACGCAGTGTTGGTTATAACACATAAGATTTTCCGTTCACATATATATTTGTATTTTTTTCTACTCCAGGGACAAGGCTCGAAATTTTTTACGATAGCGCCAGTCGATTAGATAAACCCTAGTAAGCAACTGGTACTTAATTTATCGACCCCGAAAGGATGAAAGGCAAAGTCAACCTCGGCGGAATTTGAGCTCAGAATGTAAACATATGTATTTGAATTGAAACATTAATACTACAATGTATTAAGAACCCAGCAACGGATGAAGGTTTCAGCAAAGGAATTAACTATTGGAAATATATAAAAAGAGAGAAAGAGAGAGAAGGGGAGCAAGAAAAGGAGAGATAGATAGGTAGAGATAGATAGATAGAGAGAAAGAGAGAGAGAGAGAGAGAGAGAGAGAGAGAGAGAGAGAGAGAGAGAGAGAGAGGGAGAGAGAGAGAGAGAGAGAGAGAGAGAGAGAGAGAGAGAGAGGGAGAGAGAGAGAGAGAAAGGGGCGACAATAAGACATTACAAAAATGCTGTCTCACAGTTTAAGATTAAAAAAGGAAAAACGCTCGCAGGGAATTAAATATAAATCGTTTCGTTGAAAATTTTTGAAAATCAGACTGAGTAAAAAAAAAAAAAAATGAAATTTTTACGGATTTTCTAGACAATGGAAACTTAATAACAGCTTTCTTTTAGTAAATATCACATAATTCCAACTAATTAAAATGTATTTTCCTCCATGGATTAATTATATAGATTAATTATATAGATTATTATTATTATTATTATTATTATTATTATTATTATTATTATTATTATTATTATTATTATTATTAATATTATTATTATTATTATTATTGAGTGAGACTGCAACGCATGGGGTACAAATATACGGAGTCCAGTATACCCATCATGACTACTCGTCTGATAAGGGTACACCAGGCACATGCATAACAACCATATGTGCGCGACATGGTGATCTCATATCAAAATAAACAGCAAATGACTTCGCAGGTGGGGCCCAAGTAGAATTTTTTTCAGGTCGAGTAGCCCATCCTGGTCAAAAGGTCCCTGAATAAGGTTTGTTTAAGTATGTTGAGCAAAACACCCATGTTTCCAGAGGTGAATTATTCAAACCCCAAAGAACTCCTCTCAACCCATGGCTATGACGCTCCCCCACTACTTCTGCTCATGATCAGAGATGCACATAACGTCAGCCACCAAGGGACATGTTCAACTGGTTAAGGTCAAACAACTGACAAGCAAATCTGTGGTATTGAGCAGAATATTTGCTGTAGCCCATCTTTTATATCAAGAAAAAAAAAAGAAAAGACATGTACATGATGACACTTCCAAGCCACGTGAGACAGTGCCTGATACTGTATCAGGGCGTTTATTTATTTATGTATTCATTTATTTTTCTATTTACTTATTTATTTATTTATTTATTTATTTATTATTATTATTATTATTATTATTATTATTATTATTATTAGTATTATGATGATGATGATGATGATGATTTTTATTCCATTATGCACAACAGGTTAAACTGTTGGAAAAGAAAAGAATCCAAACATCAGGCTACAACAAATAACCTTAGATGCCAAGAACCCTCCTAAGTATCCTATCTGTCCCTAATAACACTGTTTACTGCAGCTCTACTAAACTGGGTTTTATGCCTATTTCCTTTATCCATCTGTTCAGATCTTTAGGGATTGTTTCCAATGCACCTATAACTTCTGGGATACATTTTACCCACACTTTCCATAGTCTCTGTAAGTCAAAGTCCTTGTACTTTGCTATTTTTTTCCATACTTCTCATATTGATTTTTTCATCATTTGAGACTGTAAACTCAATTATCTGGCATTTTATATACTCTTTATCTACTATTACTACTAAATCAGGCCTTCTAGCTTCTATTACTCTGTCAGTCTGATATTAATGTCCCACAACATCTTGTGCTTCTTACTTTCTAGTACTTTACTAGGTTCATGTTCATACCGTTTATCAGTATGTTTAAATCTTAGCTTTCTACATAACTCCCAGTGGATTACTCTCCCTAAGTTGTCATGTCTTTTCTTGCATTCTTTCTGTGTCAGTATGCTACATTCACTTACTATATACCAAGACAAAAAAGAATGTACATGATAACACTTCCAGTCAGTTAAAATCAGAAGCCATGAGAGCCACTGCCTGGTACTGCATCCGGGCATTTATTATTATTATTATTATTATTATTATTATTATTATTGTTATTATTATTATTATTATTATTATTATTATTATTATTATTATTATTATTATTATTATGATTATAATAATAATAATAATAATTATTATTATTATATGAAAACTCACAGCTTATTTTGCTGGGTATGATGGAAAGTGTCAGCTGTCCACAGCCAGCAGACTAAGGTGACATTTATCTACTGGTCATGCTGCAAGAGCCTTGCAAAGAACTCTTGCAGTTCCAAGCAATGCTGATTGTTGTAGGTGTTCTGCATTCACACTTGCACCAATCATGTTGGTAGTTGAGTGGTGGTACTTCCAACTGCACCAATCACTATTGGTATCACGTCTACTCTCCTCATTAACCACAACCTTCATATTTTCCATTGCTGATCGTCATAGTTGTTTATTTTTTTCTTTTTGCTGTTGTCAGCAAGACATGCTATGTCGATTATCATGCACTTTTTAAAATTCACCACGACAGTGTTCGGTTTCCGATGTCTGGTCAGGTGATCGCACTGGATCATTACATCCCACAGGATTTTGCAGTTCTCATTTTCAGTGACTCCTTCTGGGATTTTCTCATACCACGTCTTTTCTCTTTGTAGGCTGTGATTTCCACAGAGTTCCCAGTGGATCATTTTCGCCACATTGTCATGTCATCTTTTGTATTCGCGTTGTGCCAACTTCGGACATTCGTTAACGGTGTGCCATATCCTTTCATCCCTCTCACTACACATTCTGCATTTGTTACTGTCAGTAGTGCTGTCGATTCTGCACTTCACATAGTTAGCCCTTAATGCTTGATCTTGAGCTGCGCATGAGTGCTTCTGTCTCTGTCTTCAAGTTACTCTTCCTCATCCATAACTACCGGTCTTTTCTATCTGTCTTGGCGTTTGTATCTCTTGCAAACCGACTGTACATTTTTTTCTCCTTCCATGATTTTTCTTTTTTGTGTTCTTTTCCTCTTTAAATTTTTCTTTCTGAACACAATTCTCAGTTTTAATGACGCCGACCTTCGCATGTTTCTACAATGGTTCAACAGTATTTTTTACATACCATCCTAAACTATTTTCCTTCACTTCGATACAGTCCTGGACACTGGTAGAACCTCTCCCACCCTTCCTTCTGGACAAGTACAGCCTATCGGTGTCACTCCTAGAGTGGAAGGCTCCGTACATTGACAACATTTTTCTTGTCTTCGTATTCCTTTTCTTCACTTCTTTCTTTTACCATTTTATAATTCCAGCTCCATACCGAAGTGATGCTATCACCCATGTATTAACCGCTTGGATCTTATTCCATCCGGTTAATTTCGAGCGCAGCACCAAACTTAGTCTTCGGAAATACTCCATCCTCACTTGCTCTATCATTTCCTCGAGCATGCCAAGGTAGTTGTAGCCTTCCTTTTTTAATTTGTTTAATCAGTTCTCTATTCGGCAATTCTATCCCTGCTAGGGAATGTACCTCGTCTCTTGTCACATACATTACGCCACAATTCTTGAGTCCGGATTCTATTCTAATATCAGCACTAAAACAGTGGACAGTGTCCATCAAAGAACTCACTTGTGCCTCATCCTTATCCTACAACTTCAAATCATCCAAGAAGAGGAAATGGTTGATTGTTTGAGATTTTCCCTTTCGTTGGTACCCCAGGTTCATTCTCCTAAGTATCAAGGTCAGTGGGCTCATGAAAAGAACAAAAAGCAACGGAGATAAGCTGTCGCATTGTAAAATCCCTCTTCTGATCTCCAGAGTGCTCACGCTTTTTCTGCAAGATGTCAGTTCAGTTTTCCACCCCACCATACTTCTCTTCAGGAAATACGTTACATTCCTCACAATTCCAAACAGACCTAAGCTCTCAATGATCCACGAATATGGAATCATATCATAAGCTTTGCGATAGTCCATCCAGGCCATTCTCAAATTTGTTCTCCTTAGTTATTATTATTATTATTATTATTATTATTATGATTATTATCATCATTATTATTATTATTATTGTTGTTGTTGTTGTTGCTGTTGTTGTGGTTATTATTATTCTTGTTGTTGTTGTTTTTATTCTTGTTGTTGTTGTTGTTATTGTTATTGTTATTATTATTATTATTATTATCATCATCATCATCATCATCATCATCATCATCATCATCATCATTATTATTATTATTATTATTATAATTATTATTATTATTGTTGTTGTTATTCTTGTTGTTGATGATGATGTTGTTGTTGTTGTTATTATTATTATTATTATTATTATTATTATTATTTTTATTTTTATTCGTACTAGATGAACGCATGTCTTTTCGCTCCTCATATTATTGTTTTAATTTTTGCCTTCAAAAGCTGTAGAATGTTTATTTTGTGGCAAAATGTTTGTTGAAACCATTGCCATAGGGTTGGTTGGTTTGTATGTTTGTGTTCCTTTGTGGACTCAATTACGAAAGGAAAAATTCCATTTTGTTTTGGGAAAAAAACAATTTTATATGGCTATGTCTGCCCTGCTAAGAGACATGGAAGAGGCAATAAGTGGTAGCTTTGTTAGTGAGTTGCAAGACACGTCAGAGTCTTTCTACCCCCAGATAGGAGTGGAGGTTAGCACTCACAAAGTTCAAAGTATAGTGGACCACAATACCACTATGACAACAAACAGGCATAGCAGTAAAAAAGAACAGCAGAGCGCGAGAGTTTAATTCCAATTATAAACTGATTTCCCCGCAGTAATCATTTACTGAGATACCAAAAATATCGACCGACAGTGACAAGAATAAGACTTCGCACTCAGCCATTACTTCCACCCCCAACACATCCACCACTACTACAACAACAAAAATTATGATAGTGCAGAAAAAAAAAAACAGAACAATAGCCTTGACAACTTAAACAACGACAATATTTCCAATGAGAATAACAACGATAACATCAACAACAGTACATTCGCAGCAACGGCTGCTAATAGCACAGAACTATACAGGATGATTATCCTGCGAAAAGACAGAGGTCAAGCCCAAGTAACTAAACTGATCAGGCTGGGAAAAATCAGGGGATGACAGAGCCATCCCCACCGGGGTGTCGGAGAAACACACACACACACACACACACACACACACACACACACACACACACACACACACACACACACACACACACACACACACAAACTGTATTTTATAAATGTGTTTCCATAAACACAAAACAGCCGGCGACAGCTAATCAGACGGACGTGGAAGGAGCATAAAAAGAAATAATGTTCGACATTTGGCACATTTTGAGAGTCAAACAATTTGCTTGCATTTCGGTGCTGTCCAAAGACTGAAGCTGTCAGACACTTTGTGGTTCGCTGTCGGAGAGAAAAATTGTATTTAGGAAGGAAAACTGAGAAAGAAGATCTCAGAAACTTAACAGTGTCCCGGATGGGAGATGAAGCAAACCCTTCGCGATAACTAGTCTGGGATGAGTGCAGTGATGCTCCTGCACATTAGACCAAACACGATTCCCAAGGTTCCAGACCTCATTCGCCTTCCGGGATGGGAAGTGATGCTTGTTACGGTGTCACCTGTGCAGTGAGACTAGCCACTTGAGAGCCTTCTACCCCCAACAGATGACGGGGAACTATAGGGCCCATTTATTGCCAACAGCTGGTCTCCCAGAGCCTTAGCAACTAGACCAGCGACGATCAACAACAAAAAACGGCATCAACCCCGGCAACAGCGGCATCATCAATAACAGGAACAGCAAAATCACCAAATGTTTGAAAAACACCAACACCAACAATAGCAACAACACTATTAGCTGATACACCCCCCACCACCATTTTGAGATCAACGCGTCTCTTAGTCGGCTTGGAATAGGAGGCGGGGTGGCAGTGATGTTTAGAAAAGGGTTAGATCTAGAGGTACGGATGATATTCCTTGACCCGAATGGTATGTTGGTGGTCTTATGTGTGAGCAATAGCGAAGGCGGTGCTTTTAGATTAGTCGTTGCGTACCCGCCCCCTACTGGGGTGGGGCGGCCAGACGGTTGGTGATCTTCCTTGGGACACCTCGCTTTTTAGTTCTAGTTGGCGCTTGGAACGCCATCTTGGACACACGCCTGGATAGGGTGGGGTTAGGTGATAAGAGATGGGGGCATAAAGTCTCACAAACTTGCTCAGTCACTTCCAATTGGCTGATAGGTATCAACTCGATTTCCCGAATGTGCTAAGGTGGACATAGGAAAGCAGTATCTGGTCTTCCAGATCGTATCTAGATTGAGTAATTTGTAGGCCTGCAGATAGAAGTAGCATAAGCTGTCCTCAATTCTAAGACATCGGCTACACAGATCACAAATTTGTGTTCTTTACGGTTGACCAAGATAGGACCCGTAGGCAGGGCCCTGGATACAGGAAGCTGAATGCATCTTTCCAAGCACGTCAAACTTTCCAAGACCGAGTTAGCAAGTTATTCCATCGGAAGTTGTCGGGTGCAATGGTCAACAACCGATGATGAATAGCCCCGAAAAAGGCTATTAGACTAGAGGCATTAAGGTTCAATAAAGAAATAGCGTTAGAGAAATATAGAATAAAGGGTGACTTAGGAAGCTCGTATGAGGCACTTAGAAGAGGTATGGCGACTGACGTGGTGACGCCGAGATTGGCTCCTTATCAATTCTTCAATGCCAAACACGAAGGTTGCTTTGTCAGAGCTAGAGCACGTGCGCTAGGACAAAAGGGAATGAAAGCCGTTTGATGGACTTGGGTGGAGGAGGTGCAAAGTGGCAACAAAACCACATTTATCTCTTTGACGAGTCAGGACAGGCGCATGCTACTTGAATCCAAGCAGATGTGTGCGGAATTTCAGCGGTACTTAACTGAACTGTATAAAGCGTAAAGTGTGTCGGAGACGGGGATAAATTTCTCCTATCTCGACGGCACGCTACGCCTCTCGGTCAGAGACATGGAGTTCTGTGAAATGCCGAAGACAGTCGAAGACATACGGGAAGCGATGACGAGCAGCACAAGGGATAAGTCTCCGGGGTTGGTTGGTCAGTCCTTAGCTTTATCTTCATTTGCCAGACTTATTCAGTGATCTCTTGGAGGATGTCTACCACAACTTGTATCAGAACGGGAAAATTCGTGGCGTGGTGGTACTGCTGAAAAAAGATCCGAACAAAGGGAGCCGAATAGCTAATTTTAGGCCCGTAATTCTTATTTCTTTATTGCCCACAAGGGGCTAAACATAGAGGGAACAAACAAGGACAGCCAAAGGGATTAAGTCGATTACATCAACCCTTATGCGTAACTGGTACTTAATTTATCGACCCCAAAAGGATGAAAGGCAAAGTCGACCTCGGCGGAATTTGAACTCAAAACGTAACGGCAGACGAAATACCACTAAGTATTTTCGCCCGGCGTGCTAACGACTCTGCCAGCTCACCACCCGTAATTCTGCGGAACGCAGATTACAAGATTTTGGCCAAGGTATTAGGTAAGAGGTTGGCACATGTCGTCTATAAGCTAGTCGGTGACACGCAGACATGCGCTATCCCGAACAAATCTATCCACTACAATCTCAACCTCATGTGCCACATCATAGAGAGTGTATGTAAAGAGGTTGGTATTCGTGGGGCCCCTGATCAATTTACATCAATCAGACAATGCGCTATCCCGAACAAATCTATCCACTACAATCTCAACCTCATGTGCCACATCATAGAGAGTGTATGTAAAGAGGTTGGTATTCGTGGGGCCCCTGATCAATTTACATCAATCAGACAATCAATCAATGTAGCTATCTATCAATCTCCAGCTCTCTCTCTCTCTCACGCGTACGCGCACACATTACTTCCACTTCATTTATTCCGCATTATCCGTCAGTTTTTCATCTTCTTCCCATAAATGTTAACGTCCGAAACGTTAGTCTTCCTTTCTTCCTTGCAGTAAAATAATTGATTGCACCATATGAACTTGTTGTACTTCATATTTTCCAACTCTAACCAGCAGTAGTTTATTTATTTATTTGTCCATTCGTTTATTTATCTATTTCAAATTCTACAAGTTTTCTATATCCATAGCTCGAGGGAAAATTGTGTGAATGGATAAAATATTGGACAATATTCTCTAAAGGTCATCAGTTCAAGTTTACCACATGATTTCTTCTGCGTTTTCAGGCAAAAACACTTCAGTCTATGTTGACTTGCCTCATCTACATGGAATATTACCGAGAATGGTTGAAGCCCCACCCCCGGGAAACTATACCGTTTTATTCTTTATTATATTTCCATACTGTATTGAAAATTATTTAATTTTTGAAAATGTTTAACTATGATAAACTGATATCCTATGGGTGGGGGTTTATCTCACACCCTCTCCATTGTGTTTCTGTGAACAACATTATATTCTACATTACCACAGTCCACCTTGCTACCACTAGATCATCTGGTAATGGTGCCTCTTATAGATCCGTCCTACATGCGTCAACAGCTGTTCGACAAAGCTCCACAAGTCAACGATGCCCAGACACTGGACGAGTGCATTCAGAACGGTTTCATCGGCGTGGACTGACCGCCTCTCCAAGTGACTGACCGCCTCTCCAGGCCCACAGACTTCTTCTGGTTAATCTTTGTTCCCGTCACCGCTTCGTACTCTCTTAGAGCAGTGCCGACCACCTCGATTTCCGAGATGTCCGACACTATTACAGTGACGTCATCGACATAAATCAACACGAACCTTTCGCATCCTAGTTCACGCTGGCTGCCCCTCAAAACATCCAACTTCCTCAGTAATAACTCGAGATCCAGCACGTACAGAAGGGGCGAGGGTGGGCATACTTCACGGACCGAACGTGCGATGCTAAATGATTCGGATACATGGTCATTTACTTTGACCACCGAACAGATGTTGCTGTTCATTGCAGCGATCCAGCATCTGAAGACGGGATCTAAACCGATGTACTTCAAATATTGATGGTCGACCCTATCAAAAGGTCTTGAGAGGGTCAACCCTATCAAAGTTCATATGGTGCAATCAATTATTTTACTGCAAGGAAGAAAAGAAGACTAACGTTTCGGACGTTAACATTTATGGGAGGAAGATGAAATACTGACGGATAATGCGGAATAAATGAAGTGGAAGTAATGTGTGCGCATGCGCGTGAGAGAGAGAGAGAGAGAGAGAGAGAGAGAGAGAGAGAGAGAGAGAGAGAGAGAGAGAGAGAGAGCTGGAGATTGATATATAGCTACATTGATTGATTGATTGACTGATTGACTGATTGATATACAGATAGATAGATGAATAGATAGATAGAGATAGAGATAGAGATAGTGAGAGTGAGTGACTGAGAAAACTTGAAAATAAAGTAATAGAAGAGGAAGAGCAAAAAGAAGACGAATGAGATGATAAGAGATAAACGGCAAAAGTGATTAGAAGAGAATCGACTGGAACGCTTGGAAATTTAAAAAGTGGAGAAAGAGGAAGGTGGAGATTGGAAGGGAAGAGAACTATGCAAACATATAGAACACATACATACATACACACACACACACACATACATACATACATACATACATACATACATACATACATACATACACACACACATACATACATATATACATGTATGTATGTATGTATGTATGTATGTGATGTATGTAAGTATGTATGTATGTCTGCATGTATGTATGTATGTATGTATGTATGTGTGTATGTATGTATGTATGTATGTATGTATGTATGTATGTCATTGTTCAGTTTTATTTCAAGATATCTTGCCAATAGAGAAAGAACCGGTTTCTAGCTTTGTATGTTTGTTTGTTTGTATGTTTGTATGTATGTATGTACTAAGTATGTATGTATGTGTGCGTATGTGTGTATGTATATATGTACGTATTTATGTATGTATATGTGAATGTATATTTGTATCTGTGTATGTATCTGTGTATGTATATGTATGTATCTGCGTATGTATGAATATACATACATGCATAAATATATACATACATAGACACATGCATACATACATACATACATACATACATACATACATACATACATGCATACATACATACATACATACACACACAGATGCATACATACATACATATACATACATACATGCATACATACATACGTACATAATACATACATACACAGACACACATACATACATCAATACATACATACATACATACATACATACATACATACATACATACATACATACATATATACATGCAAACCCAGCTTCTGTAAACTCCTTGTCATTCACGTTAAGGAAGTCTGAAGGATATCTCTCTGGTTCACAAGGAAACAGAAATACCAAAATTAAAGTCTTTTTGTGAATGACTAGACATGAGATGAAAAAGAATCTTGACCTAGTTACAATATTTTCAAAAGATGTTGGGTTGGAGTTTGGTCAGGATAAATGTTGCTAAACGTTTGTGAAAAGAGGGAAAACTATAAACCAGACAAGTAACATCTCGATCAATAACTCAACTGTTTTCCCTATATCTGATGAGGAATGTTACAGGTATCTAGGAATGGATGAAAACATATCTTACAATGACACCTGTAACAAAACACGTGTCACTAAAGAATATTATAGTCAAATAAAGAAAATATGGACCTCAGAACTCCCTGTATTCAATAAAAGAGTGGCCCACAATGTGTTTGCAGTACCAGTACTCATACCAACATTTGGGTTATTTGAGTGGAGACTTGATGAGATCTGAGCCATTGATGTGAAAACCCGGAAGATACTAACAAGCACACATAATTTCCACATAAACAGCGATGTAGACCGCCTCTAGCTAAGATGAAAACAAGGCGGAAGAGGCTTAGCATCAATCTAGACTGCTTTGAATGTCGCATCATATCCCTTTCAGCAACATCTTTTAACTACCAAGTGTCAAAGTGCATCTCTTGACGAAGTTTGCATACATGAGGCTGATAACATCACGAGGCTTGGAAAACAGCTCCTTGAGCAGCATTCCTTATCAGATAACCCTAAATGCATGCTCAAAGAAGTCTCACAACTCTACTGCAACGTATCATCAGATGAAAGGATGAGCCTGTGTGAGCAGAAGACTATGCGTGGATATGTTAGTAGAAAGCTCTGGGATGGTAGTAACATTGATCATCAAAGCAGTTTATCATAGACCAACAACTGGATTACTATCTCCCACTTTGAAGGGTATGCGTTTGCAATCCAGGAACAGGAAAGATCAACCAAATGTCTGCTGCACAAAAGGGACAGAATTGCAGGAAAAGCATTAAAATGTGACAACTGATGCAGACTTTGTGGAGTTAACACCAAAGATATCACTCACATCATAAGCAGTTGTCCGAAAATGCCATCACAGTATTATCTACTTATAAGATCGATGTTGTAGCTAGGACACTGTATAATGAGATCCATCGGAGGGATAACACCGAGGATAAAGAAATAAGAACCCACAGTATGGTAGAAGCCATAGCCACTCATAATAAAAAGGAGTACTGGTGAAATGTCCTGGTGGAAACCTTAATAAAATGTAAACACAAAAGACCTGACATAATGATTTGAGATAAGGAAGAGAAACTGTGTACAGTTGTGGAAATCTACTGCCCAGCGGATGTTAACATAAAGCTAAAGATCAGCAAAAAAAAAAAACAATACTTATGCTAAGCTATTGAAAAAAATCTACAGGTACTCTATCTAGATTACAAATTCTAATTCATACCTGTAATTATTGGGGCGCTGGTACATGTAACACACTGCCCAAGTACCAATCTTGAGAAATTAAGCTTCTTAAAACCAGAAAGGAGAAAGCTGATTCGAAGACTACAGATCCAATCCATTACTGGAACTGTAGAAATCTGTAAAACTTTCCAGAAGTTTATCATTTAAATATATGTATGTCTAGATATGCAACTATATACATGAGAATACATACATAAAACAAAACAAACAAATCTGCACTTATACATACATACACACAAACAAATCTGCACTTATACATACATACATACATACATACATACATACATACATACATACATACATGCATATATACATACTCTGTTGATGTTAAAATTTCAATGAAGGAACCTTGGATCTAGGTTAGAAACCACCTCTTTCTCTATTAGCAAGAAATCTTGAAATAAATGACATACATACATACAGGTGGCACAATGAAGATTTGTAAGACATTCTAAAGATTCTCTATTTGAGGTTCTTTACCTGAATAGATGCAGATACTTGAGTGTATGCATTGAAAGTTTAACCAACACACCAACTCAACCACATATTTACAGACATTGGAAACTGTCTTATCTCAATAAGACTTGTTGCTTTGTTAGCGACCGGCTTGAACTCTTTCGAAGAGCTTAAATAAAATTCAAAGAATATCATACATATTCATGTATGCGTATTAATGTATGTGTACGAATGTATGTGCATATGTGACTGTGTGTTGTTTGGAGTGAAACACCATACTAACAGAGAAAAGCTCTCATATTAAGTGCAGAGTGAGATGTTTGTCGTTGGTTGGTCTCGTCAGACTGCTAACTGATCTCTGGCGATCTCTCAAGGTCACTGTCCAGTGGCGGCTCCTAGATAAAATTAGTAAGGATGCTGCTTCAGAAAAAGTTTTAGCCGTTGTTTTAATATTGTGTAAAAGGAAACAAACATATAAAAAGAATATTTATACATAAATTTGATCAATTTGCATTTTAGCCACTGCCGAGTTGTGTGTTTGATTTGTTCATTGAACAACACCGCGAATTTCCCCTTGTTTTTCAAAAATTCCCCCTAAATCACGAAGTAAGGGGGAAAAATCTGCCTTATTTTTCAAATCCTGGCAGGAACACTGAAGCTGGAAGCAGGATAATAATCTAATTCTACACTTTATCACATTCAAGAATATAAATACGTTTTTAAGCACAACACATGCAGAGTCAAAAGAAACACTACCTTTCACCAACTCACTCAGGTCGGCACTGCATGAACCACAGTGCTCTTTCTCTCTGATGTGCAGCTTCCTGTCTCGGACATGTGAGCATGCACACAACAGCCAAACACCGTGTCGCACAGTTCTATTGAAGGATTTTTGTATTTTTTTCGTAAACTAGGGGAAGACTACTGATATTAGGCTTAAGGATTATATAATGTACAAGTATAAAGAAAGAATTAAAGAAGAAAGGACTCATTATATTGTATATTATCGATAATATCGAGTGGAAATAGGGGGAGCTGCAGTTTCGCAGTGCCTATACATGCGCCGCCACTGTCACTGTCAATAAAATAATAACATTGTGCCAGGGTGTTTCAAAAATAGCATTTCCATGTTAATAACTGAGTCTCCTGAAAAAAACTCTTTGTTCATAATTTTCTTGTACACAGGTACGTTTGATAAAACAAGGTAGACATAATTTTCTTGTACGTTTGATAAAACAAGGTACACAATAATGCTCTGAGTCTATTTGAATTTTTTAACTTGAAGCGTTTTTTTTAAACTTCACATGTGAAGCGCGCCAGTAATAATTAACTTTACGTGTAAAATGCATAAATAATTTAAAACTTTCCATGTGATATGTGCGTATAATTTTTAACTTAATGTGTAAGGTATGCCAGTCATAAGCTTGTACTCCAGTGTCAAAAAGATCCATAAAATTGTGTCCTTCGTTGATGAGGCAAAAAGCGAAACACCTGAAGTTATCACCGCTACTTGTTATTGGAATTAATTTACATCCTCGATTTAATGTTTTAAACACCTCACTGCATGCGTAATTTAGTGTTTAATCCATTAAAGTTTCGGAGTTGGCATCAATTTTTCCTTGGCTAGATTTCATTTAACATCACTCATTGAGTCTATGTTTCCATTATCTTGATGAAAACGTAATTTGCGGGACATTATAATTTTGCTTACTATAATTGGTTCAATGCCTGGGAGTAGAATATAAGCTGGGATTTCTTATGGAGGAGGAAGAACCAGACGAAGAATTTAAAATAGAGCAAAATTCCAAAATCTGATGAAGGTAGTGATGGTCTGCGTGGTCGGGAAGAATTTACCCGCCAGTAGTAGAGTTTACATACGATTTCAGTAAGTTCTATTGCCATGTTGAGCGAAAAGCCTAACATTTCGAACACTTGTTCTTTGTCTCAATGCGAGGAAAATAAAGTTGGTTTTGTTGTTTAAGATGTAAGCAAGAAGGAAGAGGAAGAGGAAGAGTAGCAGCAGCAGCAGCAGTATTGATTGAAACTCACTGGCAGCGACACACAATTCCTTGCTTCCTTTGTTGTAAAATCCGATTACTTTTTTTTTTTAAGAAACTTCAATCAAGTTATTTTTAATTGTTTGCTATGAGAATGATAATCAGTCGAGTCAGTCGACATTTTTCAAATACCTTTTTCTCATTAAAGCATTAATCTTTTCTATCTTTTAGCTTATGTTTTAGTCATTAGACTGGGGGCATGCTGGGGCACCTCTTTGAAGGATTTTAGTCGAATGAGTCAACCCCAGAACTTATATTTTAAAGCCTGATACTTAATAGAATTAGGTTTTAGAACCATCTATCACTCTCTTTTGCTGAACTTGTTAAGTTACGGGGACGTAAACACACCAACACCGGTTGTCAAGCGGTGGTCTCTCTCTCACACACATACACACGATAAGCTTTTTTCAGTTTCCATCTACCAAATCCACGCCGAAGTTATAGTATTATTGCTTAAAGTGCCACACAGTGGGACTGAACTCAAAACCATGTGGTCGGGAAGCAAACCTCTTGTCACACAGCTACGCATATGTATTTTTTAAAAAAGAAATATTATATTCTTTTAATGTTATGAGGCGTTTAACTCCAAGTGAAGAAGACTAATTGTCGATTTGCCAGGTATATGATTCAAGTATATTTTAACAACTAAATTTATTTACAGGGATCTTAATAGTATGCTAGCAAACTTAGTTGGGATCATTTTAAAAATTACTGTAAATGTTAAGAATTACTATACCATTTTGAACTATAACTCACGCAAAACATAATTCTTGTATTGGATTGCAATAAAGAGTCGAAATGTATCAACAAGTGGCCGAAATCGCTACAGCTAACCAAAAGCAATCAAAAGTGTTCGGAAATGTGGATAAATTGTAACCAAACAGTAAATAAATTCGAGAAAATTAGAGTTGGTCTGTGTCGGCAAAGATCGTTAAAATAAAGTTCACAAATTTAAATAAATTTGCATGTCGTAGAGAGTAGAACATTCGATATTCCTACTCGGTATACAAACTTATATTTCGAACGTTAGTAGCGCATGCGCAGGTTAGTGCAGTGAAATTCCAATATCCTGTGCTCGAAGCAGATTAGATGTAGTTTATATACATGTTCCTGTAGCTTTTTGGCTGATATGAAGGCGCATGGTTTAGTAGTTAAGGTTTTTGACTTATCTCCATAAGACTGTGGGTTTAGTTCCCGAATCAGGTGAGTAAGTTTCTTAATTTCACGTTGGTCCAGTCTTCTCGGCTAGAAATGAGTGCCAACAGGGTCCTGGTGCAAACTTCTATCTATTCAGCAGTTTCATCTTGGATATTCCATTCGGTCAAAGGTTCGGAAACTGTTAGAGTATCTATATCTTTTCACAATTAAACGGATATCTAAAACTCCGAGCGATAACATGCTTATGTGCTACTAAGCTTTATCCGCTCGCAATTGACAACTGTAACCTAATGGCACTTCTTGCCATTGTCAGGCCACATCAACTGAATATATTTTCACATATTCGACCGGTCTTTTGTTATTCGTGTTGTTATACATGAATAAGTTCGTTTCGTAACTGCTTGGATTCGGGTTTAGTCACATTAGATGTCTTCTACTACAAACCTTGGCCAACCAATGCTTTCTGAGTGAATTTCGCAAACGGATTGAAACCTGTATGTATGTATGTATGCATGTATGTATGTATGTATGTATGTATGTATGTATGTATGTATGTCATTATTCAGTTTTTATTTCAAGATTTCTTGCCAATACAAAAAGAGCCGGTTTCTTTTCTAGATTCAAGGCTCCTTCATTGGAATTTCAACATCAACAATAGGATATGTATGTATGTATGTATGTATGTATGTATGTATGTATGTATGTATGTATGTATGCGCACGCGCATGTGTGTGCATTCATATCAGGTCGGTCTCGAACGCTACTGGTAACATGTAACCCAGTACAACCTGTGACATGGTCAGATTGTTAATGACTAAATCGGCAACCCTACCAAACCTGCTCGGTAATGAGGGTAGTTTCAATTGGACACCCGCAAGAAGAACAAACAAGAATACTTGTCAAAGGACAGATGAACGTTGCTGAGTCAACGGCTATCCAAAAGTTCTAAACCTACTGGGCATGAAGAACCCCTAGCTGTTGTCACAGCATCCTTCATTAATGGTCATTTCGATTCAGCCCGTCATCGGGTACTATTCAAACCGATGCAGAGAGTGGTGCTCGTATTGTACAAGCATTTAATATTATAATCCATTGACGTACAGTTGTCTTCTTAATGGTGTCCTCATTTGTAATTTCATCTATTGAAAGTACTTATGGCAATGAAAGAGTGGCGGCTTGTGTTGAACAGCGCAAAGGTTCATCTTCAAGTAGAAATCATGTAAAAACTTGATCGGGGAACACCTTACCTCACAAAGTCACCTGACCTACTAACTACTAGGTACACTTGACCGTGGACAGTTATGTGTATTGTTAATGGACATAGTACAGTGAAGTATTTGTCATGCTGTCGTACCTACATAAAGCTAGGAGGACTGGGCTGTGACTGCTAAGTGTTCTTGGTCTAGGACATTGCACTATGAACTGTACTATGCTGGGCTGCCTACCATACAACCGAGTATCCTGGACTGTTGAAAGTGAAGTGTATTGGCCATAGACACAATACAGTGAACTATACTATTCTATGGCGTTCATTTAGAGCTAGCTGAACTATAGCACACAGCAGTATGATATGCTGGGCGGACTAGCCGTCAATAAATTAGTATTTAGAGAACGGATACAATATATCTGCGATGGAATGATAAATCTACCAATCTCTTTGCTAGTTGTCCGAAAATCCTATTCAGTCAGCTATTCCTGTTCTTCTCAGAGATTACAATCAGCGACGAATTACTTTCAACTAAATTCGTGGAAACAACGTCATTCCTGGAAATGGTGATAAAGTTGCAAATACTTATATTCAGAATTATATTGAACTTTATATATTTATATTGATTTCTGTTTGCGCTTATAATGTTCCATGCAGCACGAATAAAAATATTAGTTGTATATGTAAGGAAATACAGATAGTCACTGATATTGGAAAAAAGGAGGTAGATAGATAGACAAATCGATACATAGATAGATAAATACTTAGATACATCCATGAATAGTTTGGTAGATATTTAGTAAATATGTATTTTGAGACGGAGAGGGAGAAAGAGAAAGAGAGAAAGAAAGAAAGAGAGAGAGAGAGAGAGAGAGAGAGAGAGAGAGGGAGAGAGAGAGTGAGAGAGAGAGAGAGAGAGAGAGAGAGGGAGAGTAGAGAGAGGAGATTGAGGAGAAGATAAATAGATAAATATTTACGCAGATATTTGAAGCCACACATTGGTAGGTAATTTCATATATAAATATATATATACGTACTTAAGATGCGTGTGTGCGTACATCCAATCATACATAATACATACATACGCTCAAACATACACACACATAAACATACATAGACAGAAATACACACAGAGAGTTTCTTGACAGCTGAAACTTTACTAATCATTTTCGCTTCCTATCTTTGGACGGGTATATAAATATATACCATAATATATCTTATTTGCATTCTTACATACAAACACACACACACACACACACACACACACACACACACACACACACACACACACACAATACATGCATACATTCATGCGTATATGTATTTACATTTATATACAATAATACATACATACACACACACACACACATATATATATATATATATATATATATATATATATATATATATATATATATATATATATATATATATATGAAACTGCCCGAAACAGTAAGGACTTCTGGAACTTGACTGAGGAAAGACAGCCACGAATGACCCTTCGTTTTTTTGCCTCTCCTTCTAATTCTTGTTTCTCCTGCCCGCCTTTGTATCGTCTATCTGTCCGAATGTTTTAATGTCATCTGCTGCGTTTTTCTTCCATTTTTTAAATATTTATATATTTATAGTGTTTGCCTCTTTCTATTCAGTTGTCACGCCCTTCATCTACACTGAGTCCCATCATCGCTAATTGACTCGTATCGCACAATATCTATTTACATACTACCATTCATATACCGGTATGTGCGTGTGCGAATATATATATATATATATATATATATACACACATATATATATATGTATGTATGTATGTGTGTATGTATGCATGTATGTATTTATGTTTGTGTTTGTATGAATGTTTGTGTATGCATGTATGTATGTATGTATGTATGTATGAGTAATAATGTTATGGAGTGTAAATACTATTAATAATACACAATAGGACACAGGAGGAACAAGGTTTACGAAATACGTTATAAGCGCAACGATTTAACGGAAACAGAAGATGTGAAAGTTTCAGCCGTTAAACCTTCGGCAGAAGAATGAGGAAAGCATAGGGATGAGAAAGTGTGATTGTCAGTGAGAAGAAGAAGAGGGGGAAGAGGAGGAGGAGGAGGAGAAGGAGAAGAAGAAGGGGAGGAGGAGGAGGAGAAGAAGAAGAAGAAGAAGAAGAAGAAGAAGAAGAAGAAAATAGGAGCTGCCAGAAAGCTATTGGGCATATGGTTCTAATGAAAGAATGAATGACCTTCATGCCTGTCGCCTGGGACACATTCACACATTCACACATTCACACATGCACATACATGCATACACACACACACACACACACACACACACACACACACACACACACGCACACACACACACATACACCTCCACTAATACATGCCTCCGTAATTGTACACCTTTGCACAGATACAGACACACAACAAAATCACACAAACAACACTAATGCCGATCTCAACACATTCCTCTCTTTTTAACTTAACATCATTGGGGCCGCATTCCCACCTGTCCCTTATTTCAAACCCATTCTTTTTGCTCTCTATTTACAATCACTTTTCTCTAACACACTTCTCCTTTATTTTTCTTCTGCTGAAAGATCGGCATCCGAAACGTTAAGGCTGTTTCCCATCTTTTTAAGCGATAAACTAATACAAAACGAGTTAAAAATTGTCACTCTTATGTTGTCTTTTTCGTTTCGATTCTATTCATTGCTTTCACTATGTGTGTGTGTGTGTGTGTGTGTGTGTGCGTGTGTATATATAACACATACACGCACACATATGCACATATATACGTTAGCTATAGATTAGATATATCGATATATATGCATGTACATAAGTATATATCTGTGTGTGTGTATGTATATATATATATATATATATATATATATATATATATATATTTCGTTTTTGGATTTGGTTTGTAAGATTCTTTATGTGAGTTCGAGTGTTGAAGCATATTTTGTTGTGTCTGGGGAGAGTCATTCTCTTTTAGTGCCTTGTTATTCAACACACTCACCGGTAAAGTTTCCACTCATTTACTTATTTATTTTTCTTAAATTTTCGTTGCATCTTGCCACCTTTTCAATAGCCGTTGACTAATATTATTTCTATATCTCTCTTATATATAACAAAACGCCACGCAGCCTTGTCCACAATAAGTTCTTACATTTATACACACACACACACACACACACACACACACACACACACGCACACACACACACACACACACACACACACACACACACACACACACACACATAAATAAAAATATGTTATATGATGTTTTATGGCTTAGACATACACATGCCAGGTTGCAAAATATCGCGAGGTCTGGACATCCCTTTATCCATTTCACCAATCTCATACTTTTTCACACAAACTCGAATGGCTTGACTTTGTCTTGCCGCTGGGGATATTGTGTGAGAACGAAAATGTGAGTCTGATGTATTCGCACTTCTTTCTCGAGATACTAAAACATAAAAACTACAACTTGTATTTGTCTAGCATCAATAGGTCATCGTCATATTGACAGACAAACATACAGACAAATAAATGCATATTCAGGTATATATATATATATATATATATATATATATATTTTACCGGAGTAAGCACATGAAATGTGCAACAAGGTGGAAAAAAGAGTACTCAAATACCAGAGGTAGAGTAATATGCTTTATTTAAAAGCAGCAGAAATATAACAAAAAAACCGTTACTCTGAGTTTCACGTTCCCGTTCATCGGACAGTTTTATATATATATATATACGCACAACAAAATCTATGACTCCTCATCACTAGCCAGCAATAGGCTCTGACTTTATTAATATCTACTTCATTCCTTGTGTGGCGTGCCAAACCACGCGTGTGTGCGTCTGCTTGTTTGCGTGTGTGTGTGTTTCTGCGAGCGATGTACGTGTGCCAGTTTACGTATGGTTTGGAAGTTTGTTCATCCAAACGGTTATATGGAATAATTTGTTTCGCTGTATTGTGTATTTGTTTCCTTTTGTATCTGATCTTTGTTATGGATCTTCTATAAGAATGAAGCTGTATACCTTAATTTACCATTTTTATATACAAGGACCAAGAAGAGATCTTGCGAAACAGAGTTTATTTTAACGAAATATCTCTTGAAATCACCCATGAGAGATCGATGCTAGATGGGCCGAAACAATTATAGCGATCAATAAAGATTCTCGTATCTTCCATCTTCCATCTCTCTCAATCAAATCTCTCTCTCTCAATCAAATCTCTCTCTCTCAATCAAATCTCTCTCTCTCTCTCTCTCTCTCTCTCTCTCTCTCTCTCTCTCTCACACACACACACACACACAGCCACACATTATATATATGTATGTATTTAGTTGTCGGCGCCGAGAGTTAGGATTCATATCACAAAAAAGAGAATACTAAATATAAAGTAACCGAGTGGGTATAATTTTAACGTAACAGCAAAAAAAAAAAAAAAAAAAGAAAAATTAAGAAGTTTGATTGGACAAGGAAATTTACCGGCGGGTTTCGTGTGAAATCACATTTCTCTTAACAGAATGCATTATTAAGTAATCGTCAGACATGACTGACCAGATGTTTGACCAAACTTTCTGCTTAGAGGAGTGTAATTTCACATGAAATCTTCTGCTAGCTTTGCTTGGCCGGATACGGTTCATCATTTTCTAACATTAAATTTAAATTCTATTTATAAATGTGCGTGTGTGTGTTTGTGTGTATGTGTGTGTGTGTGTGTGTGTGTGTCTGTTCACACACATACGATGCATACACACACATATATATATGTGTGTGTGTGTGTGTGTATGAATACACATATATATACATACATATGTTGACACATACAAGAGAAACTCAGTTGGTGGCCAAAGTAGGGCATATATTTTTAATGTTGTTAGCTCTTATGTCACGGGCGAGAGATTAGCGCCCGACACTTACCCAGTTAGGAAATAAAACGCATGTCTCTGTACAGTCGAAAATAGGATTGTAATACAGACTGTCATAAAAATATTATTGAGATATGATATAGGGAAATACACACACACACACACACACACGCACACACACACACACACACACACACACACACACACACGCACACACACACACACACACACACACACACACACAACTAAATAGATGGATGAATATGTATGACGGTAGGTAGATAAGTAAGTAGATAGATATAGAGAAAGATAGACAGACAGACAGACAAATAGATAGATAGATAGATAGATAGATAGATAGATAGATAGATAGATAGATAGATAGATAGATAGGTAGATAGATAGATAGATAGATAGATAGGTAGATAGATAGATAAATAGATAGGTATGTAGGTATGTAGGTAGGTAGGTAGGTAGATAGATAGAGTCAGACAGAGAAATAAACAGGCAGAGAAACAGACATGGATTAACAGACAGACAGAAAAAGAACTAGGTAGATAGATAGACAGATAAATAGATAGACAGATAGACAGACAGACAGATAGATAGATAGATAGATAGATAGATAGATAGATAGATAGATAAATAGATAGATAGATAGATAATTTGATTGATTGATTGATTGATTGATTGATTGATTGATTGATTGATAGACAAATGGATAGACACTGACAACAAAGACGTAGGTAGATAGGTAGATACGTTGACTGAAAGAGAAAGCTGGGTGTGTTTGTTGAGGTAAATATATTAGTGTGTGGGTAGATAATGTAGGTGGATTGAAAGAATGTATGTTTGTATGTACGTACGTACGTATGTATGTATTTTATGTATGCATGTATGTACGTATATAAGTACGTATGTGTGTCTGTCTGTATGTATGTATATAAGTATGTATGTATGCATGTATGTATGTGTATGTATGTTTGCATGTATGTAGGAAGGTAGGTAGTTAGGTAGGTGCGGAAGCCAAGCAAGTATGTATACAGGTAAATAGATATCTTCATAGACTAACAGAGAGATAGGTAAGGATGGAGAGAGTGATATAAAGAGAGAAAGAGGGAGAGAAAGAACATGTGGTGAAGAAAGAGAGAGTAGAGTGCATTGATGTTTAACTAAATATATAAGTTTTATATCAGTCAGTGTAGAAAAAAGAAAGATAAAGAGAAAAAACCCCAAAAAACATGAACTATAAACCTTCCTTGCTCATCAATGCTTATAGCCTGAGGGGGTTTTGCAGAAAAGAATCTTCTCCAGCTTCTCCAATGTCGCTAATTCGTTCTAACATCTGCTTTCTCAGCTCAGAATTCCCATGTGACGAAATGTTGCCACTGAATTTATTTATGCTATAAGATTTCGTGACAGCATCACTGTCTGAAATGATAGAGTACCAAACAAACCAGCTGAGAGGTTAATGGTTCGTATCCTACTCACCGTCATTTCTGTTCCATAAGTGTGCTTTCTGTGCTTCTTTCTACCCCCCCCTCTCTCTCTTCTCTCAATTGTCACTCTCTCGATTTTTTGTGCAAGGTTATTGTTGTTCCTAAGCTTCAGCTCAGCTCCAATGGAGCAGACTTATGATTCTAGACACAACCATTGTGTCTTTCTTTCTCAGGAGTAGGAAACCCAGATGCATTTTGTTCAACCTGTTCCTTGCCCTTCTTTAAGGCGACTGTATGGTGTGGGGAATTTGGCTTTTATATCTCAAAGGTTGTGATACCACCTAGAAGCTCTCTTTTTGGTTCAATGGCGGTTCTCAGTCTGATAAATATTTCTCAACAGCCCCATCCCCACCACAGTAGTCTTTTAAATTCTTGTCCGCCACCCCTTTATTAATGGCTTCCAATTTCAGCATAAGGCCTGAAATTTCAAGAAGGCGAAGGTTAATCAATTACATTGACTCCTGAAGGTGACTGGTACTTTATTTTATCGACCCTGAACGGATAAAAGGAAAGCTGCCGCGAAAAGATCTGAACTCAGAGCGAAAAGAGCCAGAAGAAATATGAAAAAGCATTTTGCTCGAAGCTCTAATGATCGAGCAACTGACTATTATCATTAACAACAGCATCTGCCGAGGTCGACTTTGCCTTCCAATATTAACAGCAGCATCAACAACCACAACAGCAGCAGCAACAACAACAACAACAACAATAATAATGTTTCTTTTTATTGGTCACAAGGGACGAACACAAAACAAAAAGGGACAATGAACACAAGGGGCAAGTGAAATTTGGCACAAAACTTCGTGTATAAAATTAAAACAACAAAAATTCAACAATAAAATTCCCCAAAAGCGGGGGGGGGGGTTCCACCGAGGGACAACCAAGGAATCCCATACACCTTGATTACCCGACCGCCAGGGTCATCTCAGCAGGTACCTCTCTCCTTTTCACTCCTCCAGCTTACAAGCGTATGTTCAGAGTAAGTCCAATTACACGAACCATCCTCGCTACATCTACCCACCTTTCAACAAAAACACGGCGATGAGTGGGGGCAGTACTTCCCTCTCAACCCTCACTTTCCTTTTCAAATAGATGAGGGTTTGGCCGAAGAGGAAAGTATCTATCTTCAATCCTTTCAACCACATTCACCACACTACCTCCTTCGCCGTAGCCCAAAACATAGGAAAATGCCAGCCCCTTCCGGCCAAAAGAAGGCGGCAGGACGATCTTCACGATGAACTCGGCTGATGACCGGATCTGTCCTACACGCATCAGCAGCTGCTCGCATCAATATCTCCATAAGTCAGTAATGCCCAGACACTAGACGAGTGCATACAGGACGGTTTCATCGCCTTGAACACATCTCGAACAAGTCCGTCTGACAGCACCTCCGTGCTTGTAGAACTTTCTCGAACCTAGGTAGCACTGTCAGACGAGGGATTTTTGGAAATTATCTATAAGCTCCGGTCCGAAAATCTTTCGGAAAAGACCAACAAATTGTTCCGTCCTCGTGCCCACTGTCTCCCCGATGATACCTTCGTTCTTGCTCGCCACTAATTACCTATAGAATTCCAATGTGGAACTTCCACTGACCACATTGTCCAACAAGCAGAGGGCTGTGAGCGCTTGCCGACACTCCAGGTGCTAAGCACCCTTTCTCGGTCTATGCTTGATCCAAAACTAGCTCTGTCAATGAGATGAGCAACGAAAATGCTGTCTGACAAACGGTAACCACTCATACTCATCGTTAAGGAAACGCTGGAAATGTTGCAGCATGCCCACTCCTCCACTCAATAGCTGCTGAAAACAGATGGACTGTCTGACGGAACCTGTCTTTGCAACACAAAACGGAAGAGCAAGCGCTCCAGCTTGATCAGTCACAAAGCAGGGTAAGGACACGTAATAGTAAATGACAGAAGCGATGTATGCATTCGTCACCTCTACCCAATCATTCAAGGACAGCTTCGTCTCTGCATATTTCTGGGTGAAACTAGCCACTCTTCTCGTCACCTACCAGCAGATCTTGTCCACCAGGGTTTCCCGACCAAACCAAACCATGAACACTTTAACCGGTCTTTCCGTCAAGCACCATGCGATGCTGTCGGACGGCATAGGTTTGCTCCACATGGCAGAAATGCAGGCTCACAGGCTTAAGGTCAATCTTTGATCCTGTCACTGCTTCATACTCTCTTAAGATGGTGCAGATCACTTCGATTGCCGAGATGTCCGACACTATTACGGTGATGTCCGCATAAGCCGACACGAACCTTTCGCAGTCTAGTTTACGCAGGATGCCTCTTGAAACAACCAACTTCCTTAGTAATAGTTCGAAAGTCAGCACGTTTAGCAGGGGTGAGAATGAGCATACTTGACGACCGAACGAACGTACGATGATAAGCGATTCCGATAGGTGGCCATTTACTTCGACCACCGAACAGATGTCGTTGTACATTGCAGCGATCTAGCCTCTGAAAATGAGATCGAAGCTAGCCATTGCGAGGACAGACTCCAAGTTTTGATGGTCGACCCTATCAAAAGGTTTTGATTGATACATATTGTTCAGGGGCTCCACGAATGCCAAGCTCTTTACATACTGCCTCTATGATGTTGTGCGAGAGGTTGAGGTTGTGGATGTATTTGTTCAGGATAGCGCATGTCTGCGCGTCACCGACCAGCTTATCGGCGATAAGCACCTGCATCTTGGCTCATACCTTAGCCAAAATCTTGTAATGTGCGTACCTAGATTCCTCTAGCATTTCTTTACGAAACCCTAACACCTCTACTTTAATTACTCCTTTTCAGGGCTATCGACCATCGATTGTTTACGACAGTTAACCAAGCCTCTAAATGATTGATGCGCAGGAATGATGCATTCAGCTTCCAGTGTGCCTATGGATTCTATCTATGTCGACCATACGGATCACAAATTTTGGTCTGTGTAGCCGATGTATTTGAATTGTGGACAACTTATGCTACTTCAATATGCAGGCCTAAAAATTATTCAATCTAGATACGATCTGGAAGACCAGATGCTGCTTACCCATGTTCCCATTGGAGCATTTGAGAAATCCAGTCGGTACCTGTCAGCCAATTGGAAGCGACTGAACAAGTTTGTGAGGCTTTTATATTCTCATCTCCTATCAGCTGGCCTACCCTATCCAGGTGTGCGTCCAAGATGTCGTTTCAGTCGCCCATTGGAACTAAAAAGTGAGACGTCCAAAAGAAAATCTCTAAACGTCTAGAGAAATCTGGCCGCCCCACTCCAGTAGGAGCGTACGCAGCGACTAATCTAAAAGTACCACCCTCGCTATTGCTGACATCCAAGACCAGAGATTTGGGGAAATATCCATAGGCCCACCAGCTTATCTTCTGTGTCCAGGAAAATCGTCCGTACCTCGAGATCTAGGCCTTTCCTAAACAGCAATGCTAGCCCCACCTCATTCTAGGCCGACTAAGAAATGGATAGCTCTATAAATCGTGGAAAATGGTGACTAGACTGCGTGCGTCGGAAATCCTGGTTTCGCTGACGGTCGCACACCCATAACTAATGACTTGAGGTCGTTGAACAGAAGACCTTGCTTCTGGGGCGACCTCAGGCCACGAACATTTATACAATCTACTCTTAAACTTGCCATAATGACAGGAAAAAGATTGAAAAAGAAACAAAGGACGTCTACTTACTCACCGGGTGCCGCTTAAGATCAGGTGGTTCAACAGTCGTGACTTGTTACTGTTCCTGTCATTGAGGATGCTGTTGTTGCCGCTGGAGCTGCTTTTCTTGTTGATCGTTGCTTGGTTATTGAGGCTTTGGGGGATCTGGTGTTGGCAGTTAGAGGGTTCCGTAGTCCCCTGTCAACTGTTAGGAGCAGAAAGCTCTCAAGCTGCCTGTCTTCCCACACTAGTGACACCGTAGCTTTCTACACTCAACCGTAATCCTTTCCCTCCTGGAAAGCGAATGAAATCTAGGACCTTATAGATTTTAGCACTTCCACACTGATCCCAGACTAATTTTCACAGTAGGTTCGCTTCAATTCCAGGAAACTATTACTCCCTTCCAAAACGATACACAATAAAACCCACCATAAATTTACTTCCGGTGGAGTTTCTGAAATCTTTATGCAAACCGTTTTCCTTCCTAGATAAGATGGGTGGTGCACCTAGTTTTTGCTCCGACAGGCAACCACGGAGTGTTCTGCGGCCAGAGTTTCAGACTTGAAGAGCACTGAAATGGCTGCAAACATTTTGCCCTTGAGATATGCTGAATGTCGGGCATTATCTCTTTCGGTGTACCTTCCATATCTGCCTGACTAACCGTCTCCCGCGCTTTGTTCTTATAGAAAGACATTTATAAATAACTGGGGTTTTTTTTCTGTGTCCCTGTCAACACCTCGAGGGAAAATGGTAATGTCCGCACCCGCTTTTTCCAGCCTTATCAGTTTGGCTGCTTGAGCGAGGCATACATCTTTCTACAGTATGTCCATTTTAAATAGCTCTGTGCTTTTCGCAGCATTTGCTGCGAATGTATTGTTGTCATCGTCGTCGTTGTTATTCGCAATGGAAACATTGTTGCCGTTTAAGTTGTCGATGCTACCGTTTTTTTTTTGTTGCTTTTTGCCTCTATCACAATTTTTGTTGTTGTTGTTGTTGTAGTAGTAGCGGTGGTAGAGGTGGAGTAGGCTTTGGCCGTTCTCGCAGACTTATTGTTGCTGCTGTTGATTGATATCTTTGGCATTGTCTCATTTATCGTGAAGGACTCAGCTTGATAATTGGAAATAAATCCTTGAGCTGTGATGTCACTGAATCTGCTACTGCTGTTTGCTGTCTTAGTGTTAATGTGGTCCACTGAACTTGGTGGACGCTCGCCTCCCCTTCAATTTGTGGGTAGAAGTTGCGGGGAAATACTGTGTCTTGCACCTCACTATCAGAACTACCTCTTACTTCCTCCCGTTTCTTTTGACAATGAGTGATCCAGCGGCCAACGAAATTATCGTGTAAATAGTAGAATATTCTACTGACACACGTATTTATCACGAAATTTTTAAAGGGAATCAATGTAAGACAGGGCCAATCGTTTAATTACAAGTAAAAATTTATCTGACGGGATTCCAAACATTTTCTCTCTAACCGTTCACAAGGCTTGGGCCACCTCAGATGGCACGCAGTGTAATGGAACCTGGTGCCTTGTCATAGCAAAACAAACTTTAAAAAGTCATCCATCTTTGTTTTTAGGTTTAGATTGTGTTCCGTTTAAAGTCGTCACTTCTGTCTGTCTCTGGTATCGTCCTCTCTTATTCAGAAAAATAATCTTATGCGATGAAAAAAACCCCCGAAAACAACAAAACATTCGATCAGCATCATCTCGTTTTTCTCTTCTGCCATTTTATTTTCAGAATTTCTTCATTCAGTATCTTTTCTCTTTTTTTGTCTAGTTGTTTCAGTCACAAGACCGCAGCCACGCTGAGCATCACCTTGAAGCATTTTTAGTCGAATGAATCGGGCCCAGGATTTACTTTTAAGCGTGGTACTTATTCTGTCGGTCTTGTTTTTTTTGCCAAAACGCCAAGTTACGGGGACGTAAACACACCAATACCGGTTGTCAAGCAGTGGCGGGGAACAAATACAGACACAAAAACAGACAGACACACGCATACACACACATACATATACGACGGGCTTCTTTCAGTTTCCGTTTACCAGATCCACTCACAAAGATTTAGTTGGCCTGAGGCTACAGCAGAAGGCATTTGCCACACAGTGAAGATGAACCCGGAACCATGTGGCTGAGAAGCAAGCTTCTTACCACACAGCTACGCCATATTCAAGAATGTAGGGTGACATCTGAGGAAGATTTAGCTGGACATTCTTGCACGACGAACGAATTCGTACAGGCTTCATCGTTTGTTTGTTGAAGCGAAAGTCTGTCCGGTTGAATGGCTTTAATGAAGACTTTTTATTCCTTCAGTAAGTTTAATCGAATATATTATTGTACATAAGGCCGGGGAGTTGTTCTTATAAAGTAATATTGCAGTCTGGTATTATCATCGGGGTGATAATGAAGAACAAGCATTAAAGTGGAATCAGTTTTACCATTTCAACACTTAGAATAAAATACAAAATCATCGCCATCCTGCACCTCCTCCCCACTATCACCGACGCTACCACCACCACCACCACCACCACCACCGCCGCCGCCATGAGAAACAACAACAGCGAGAACAGTAGCAACCATAACAACAAAAGACACATAATAAAAGCAACAACGGCAACAACAAATAATAATAAACACATTTAGCGTTCTAATATGCATATAGAATTTAATAAGATTTAGTGATTCAGAAATGGATTCGTGTTTTCTAATCTACTTTCTTTGAAATCATCACGACGACGACGTGTCCATTATCTGGAAATCTTAGACACGAGATAAAATAAAAACAACAATAAAAGAGTGAAGAACAAATATACAGTGCGTGTGTTTATTTGGCAAGAAAAAAATGACCGTCCCGAAATATAACAACATTTGTTTCAACACACGATTTCGTATCAAATTCACAAAAGTACATGTGGATAATTTTCCTATTTCTTATATGGACAGTATCGTCTATTGAGATCGGTGCAACCATCAGATGGCAATTTCTGACCTGGGTTTTCTTGTCAACAGTATTCCGGCGTTTATGCGTGATCTTCCTGTCTGTATCGATTGACACATTTCAGACAAGACTATAGTCGTTTGGTCCTTCTTTGATACCTTTTTCTTAAGCCTTTTACATGAACTCAATTCGAACGGTATTTACACACACACACACACACACACACACACACACACACACACACACACACACACACACACACACACACACACACACACACATTTGTATCGACTTCTCTTGTTGACGCTGTTCCTTATATATGCACAAATGTAATTCTTTCCCAAATAAATTGCACTTCATATTCAAGGCTCCAATGAAGCTATAATGTGTTACTCAGGCACTCAACTAGGAGTCCACTTCATTGTATAGCAGAAACAGCTGTAAGCTAATGAAGTTCATAAGATAAATATTAATTCCTTTGTCATCTGTCTTAATATCGATCTATACTCAGCGAAAAATTCGTCCTGAAACATACGTATATTGAGTTCTACATCGGGTTATTGATCTCGCATTGCCTAAGCGAAATACATGTATGTATGTATGTATGTATGTATAGATGCATGTATACATGTTTGTATCTATGTATGTAAATATGTATGTATGTACACACAGACACAGACACACATGCGTGCGCGCGCATGCACAGTAACATAGATACATATTGTTTTTCACATTCTGAATGATTGCTTAGAAATACACGGCGTGCTGTACAAGCTTGTCCGAGCGTTTTATTTTGAGAGGCTTAAAACATAGTAGCTTGAATATAAGCCCTGTGTATATATATATGTATGTTTGTATGTGTGCGTGTGTCTATACATACATATATACATACATACATGCGTATATATATATGTATTTATATGTATGTATATATATATATATATATGTGTATATATATACATATAATATATATATGTGTGTGTGTGTATGTATAAATGTATATATGTTTGGGTGTGTGTGTTTGAGTATGAGTGTGTGTGTATGTGTGTATGTGTGTATACTGTTTTGGCAAGCAGTTTACCTCTGTAACCATAGTGATGTTGAGAGTGGCAGTTTGGTGGACGCATTCGAAAGATTTTACGACGGTGCCGGTTGCCCTTCCATCGCACTGCCATCGACGTCTTCAGGTGCCACTTAAAGAAGAAAGTAAAGGTGAAGAGGGAAATCCAGCCATCTTGGAAGTTTATTGAAAGGTGGCTGCATGCGGCGAGTTTGGTACGGCCAGACGAATGTGTATATCTATGGCGCGCGTATGTGTATGTATGTATATGCGCACGTATATATGTGTATATATATATATATATATATATATATATATATATATATGTATATATACATATACATACATGGATTTATATATATATATAAACATATACGTACATGCATATACAAACATACCCACACACATATATATATGTACGCGTGCATGCATGCTTGCATGAGTGTGTGTGTATGTGTGTGTGTATGTGTGTGTGTGTATGTGTGTGTGTGTGTGTGTGTGTGTGTGTGTGTGTATGCCTCTTTTGATGAAACTAGGAATCTAAAACCAATGTTGTTAAACGTTTCTTCTCAAACTCTAAATGTTTTACAATTTCTTATTCCATTAAACACCACTGGTAGTTCCTGACGGGTTGGGCAAGTTTTGGTCTTCTGCCGAAATCAATAATACCTTTGTCTCAGTTTCTCAGCCAGTGCTGAATTATTTTTTTTTACCCCTTTCTACTTTGTCCAGTCTTTTCATGTAGGGTCTTTTCTTGCCAATATTTTAGCATGATATTGTGTAGCCTAAACTCCGGCTTTAGTTTTTAAATTTTTAACAACTTCTGTTTTTGGCTTTTCCTTTCGCTTCAAAACAGTTTTCCTCATGAGTCTCTGTTTTGCATTGTTGGCTTTCATGAAGGCAGAAAATAACTTGTTTGTTTTTCTTCGTTTTTGTATTCGGTTTGCAAGATTCTTGATATGAATTTGTGTTGAAAGTAACTTTATTGTGTATACGGGGAGTCACTTTGCCGATAAAAGTTAAAATAAACACCGTACTGGTTCAATATCATTTCTTTATTTCACCGACAAACTAGCCAATGCTCTGTTTAATGTGCGGATTGAACAATCAATTGGTTGTAGTTATTTAGTAAAAGAAAAAAATTAGTATTGTACTAGCGCATGTGTTTATCTTAATTTTTGTTGGCATGATGACCCTCTCGACACAACAAAACTTATTTGTTGTCATTTCTCATTTAAATCTTTGTAATTATGTACTATATATTTAATGATAATATTTTACCTTTCGAGATGCTTACCTCACCGTGACAAATATAATATTTCTGTGTCAAAGTTTTGATTGTATATTCTAAGTGCGGCCATAATTCTTCTTGTCTTTCTTTCTTTTCCTGATAGTTCATTTACCGTCTATTCAAGATTATTTTCAGATGCGGTAATGCAACAGTTTTGATAGTCACAACTTCATATATTTGCGTTTAGATCTTTTAAATATCAACTTAAAACAATTTCCTTACCTCTTTTCTTCTCTTTCTGACGCGTTTCACAATATTTACAAGTCTACGTTTGGTGTAATCTCTTTGTTTTTTCTTCCAGCGTCATAAAAAATATCTTTAACTTTCCTCTCTTGAAGGTTGCTTTGATGCATTTTCCGAAACCTGAATTTCCTCTCCGTTCGTCTTGTAAATCCCTGTATTGTCTGTAACAGCGTGTATTGCTGTTTAGCATCTGCAGCGTACAACGTGAGGTTTCCATACAGAAGCGATGGTTTATTATCTTTCCAAAGCTTTTGTATTTGACTCCAGTCTGGTTGATTAAGCAGAAGAGGAATGGACTGAGGGAGTCTCCTTGGTATATTCCTCTTGTCTCTGAGATTATTAAAAAAAAATAATTGCTTTTTTATTGTCGGTATCTGCATAATTGTCTTTTAGTCTTGTCGTATTACTGTATCTACTTGTTATGGTTCTACCTTATCCTTCACCAATATTTTCAGGATCTACGTGAACAGGACATTGCCAAAGTCTTCCTGGCGGCCAACCCTTGATTTGCTCATACATTCCTTTCTTCTTGTTTATACTTTGTTATGGTTGTATCAGCTTTATCCACACACACACACACACACACACACACACACACACACATTGATATATATATATATATATATATATATATATATATATATATATATATATATATTGATAGTAATAGTATGTGTATTACGTACATGTGCGCATACGCGAATTCTATGAGCGTTTTTTACTTTCTCCCCTTTCGGGTTTTTCCCCTTTACGTAATGGTCATTCTAATAGCTCTTTTGTTTCTCTTAATAACGGTCATTTACATAATAATTTCCCTTTCTTTAACAGTCATTTTCATAGCATTTTTGTTTTGTCTTAATAACTGACGAGATTCCGGAGCAGATTTCCTCCTCGACATCCGAAACTCGGAGTTATATTATGACAACCGAATAATTGTCACATATTATATTACACACACACACACACACACACACACACACACACACACACACACACACATATACATACACGACAGGTTTCTTTTACATTCCATCTTCCAAATCCGTTCACAAGGCTTTGATCAGCACGAGGCTCTCGTAGAAGACATTTGCCCGAGGTGCCATGTAATGGGACTGAGCCCAGAACCATGTAGGTAGGAAAGAAAGTTCTTACCACATAGCCACGCCAAAGCTTGTGTATAATGCAGGAAAAAATACACAAATTACAACTATAGCATGTAACTAGTAACATGCCACAATGTATACCGTGTTCTTCTGCTACGCCCACGGGTAGACAATGCCTTAAGACACAACGTCTATATATACTCATAAACATTCTCGTTTAAACCCCTGCCCCCACAAGCCATCCAAATTACAGATCTATCCATTTTTCACCAATACCCTACGACAAAACTGCATCGGCTCCTTTGCACTCTCTCTTTCTCTTTCTTTTTCTTGTCTGCCTCATTTACCACTTCCATTGTGGTTTCTGTTCTTCTTGACAAGAAAGTAGTGCAACCACAGCATACACAGATCAACATTGTTCTCCCTTCCTCACCAGACCCGTGCAACCATCGGGGAACTGATCTATGTTTTTTTCTTGCTTTAAGAAGGCACTGAATGCACCGGTAACATTTGAATATTTACTAGTAGATGTTTTATGGATGCATTGATATGAATTGACATGTTACATCTGGTGAAGAACTAAGTCTCGGCGAAATTGCTTTGGAGCCGACAGAAGGAAACAGTTTTGAAGTTACAGAAGGACCTTACAGAAGGACCTTTTTCTTTACGGGTATCACGAATATATATCTGTGTTAAAGCCGAACTGTGTCACTGGAATTAAAACTGAATGGGATTATCTAGACTTAACTCTGTTTCACTTCACCTTAGCCGAATTCGACTGATTGAACAAATAATTTTTAAGCGCACATTCAGAGAACAAAGAAAACGAACACGAAAACTCAAGTTTTGATCGTTGGTCTTGAATCTGTTATGTATCTCCTACACATCAGTATCTCTTTCTCTGTCTCACACCACATGTCCGTGAAAGACAACTTTCTGGAACTCACTTCTTGTAATTTTTCATATCAGTGCAAGGAAGCTTACCAGGTTGAGCGGGTCTACAAACTGTATGGGCACTGCCCCGATTCCACTGAACTAAAGAAGTAAGAAAAATAAAATTACAAAAATGGTAGTATCTAATTCTATTTATTTTGTAGATTAGCAAATATTTAACTTCAAAACCATTCAGTTATAAGTTATTTATGAATCTAATATTGCTATTAGATAAAAATGTATGATTGCTACTTTTCTATGCATATTGTATAACATTACTGTTGCTGTATTAAATAAATTGCTTTTACAACATGCTACAAAGAATCTGGTATCTTTTAATATCGGAGTAGTTTGTTAGGATATTATAGTCAATATTATAGGGTGTCGGACAAAATACTTTTACGTTGTTAGTTCAAATCTCACCGAGGTTACATTTGCATTTCGTCCTTTCTAGATCGATAAAATGAATTATTAAATTAAACACTAGGTTTAATATAATCTGTTTTATTCCCTTCATATTTGAGACCTTATCAATATGGGAGAGTTTTGTATCAAAAGAAAAAATATATTTCAGTCAGTACCGATATATTTTTATCCACTTCTACCACACCAGAAACTAAAACAATATAGACATCTTAAAGCTCGCAATTCTCGATAGCACTAATAATCAACAATCACATGAATTTTCATAGCCTTATTTTCGAAATGAAAGCAAGTCACTGGAAGGGTTTTAGTGGAGAGTGGCGAATTAGGAGCGAATGGGAAGCGCCATAAAGGTGTACAAAACATAACTTACGGCAGAATTTCTTGTAAATTTAATTCATTCCGTGTCCAAAATAATTAATTTCCGACGTTTATTTTTAGAATGAAAATAAATAATAAAATTTGTAGAGACTAGAAATTCTTGCTGTTGTTTCTTGTTTGTTGTTGTTTCGCCCTGGAGAAATCTAATAGAACTGACCGATTACGAAAGTTACTCTAACCGCGACCAATCCATCTTTGTAGGGGTAGGTATATATATATATATATATATGACAATATTGTACAACGTGTTCTTATTTTTAAGATTGCAGAGCTCGGTTTTTGGATGAGTTAGCTATTATTTCTATGTCGTCATCATCATCATCATCACCATCGTCGTCGTCGTCGTCGTCATCATCATCATCATCATCATCATCATCATCATCATCATCATCATCATCATCACCAACAAGACCGTCGTCACCAACAACATCGTCGTCATCTCTACCATACTCCTCTTCATCATTGTCGTCGTTGTCATCATCATCATCACCACCACCACCACCACCATCACGACGACGATGATGATGATTATTATTATGATGATGATGATGATGATGATGATGATCATCATCATCATCGTCATCATCATCATCCTCGTCATCGTCATCATCGTCATCATCATCCATTGTCATCGTTAATTTCGCGCATGATCCGCCATCTGTTTAATGTGCTTATTCTCTCTGCTACTATGAATTAGACGAGGCGGGGGTGGGTGAGGATGGATTGTCTTACAATAACATTATCTTCCCATCATACTTCTTGAATCTCTATCATCTCTCATCTTCTGCAAGATTTCAGTTCTTGGATGTGCCATCTCTTCCACCCGGATTCTTGCTACATTTCTCCCTCTACCCTTATCTACCGAAACGGTTTCAATGCTACTCTAATGATATGATAACTTTCCAAAGTTTAATCTAGCATCCTTTCAAACAAGACATCCTTGAAATGTCTCTTGGTTTTGTTTAACTTCAACCAGCAATTCGAAGAATACGAGCCGTCGCCGCCGCCGCCGCTGTTGCTGCCAAGAAGAACAAGGAAGAAGGAGGAGGAGGAGGAGGACAAAAAGGAAGAGGGAATGAGTGGGAAGAAAAGCAAAAATAATAACAACAACAAAAACAATAACACCAAAAATAATAATAACAACAGTTACAACGATTCGTTTAATTCTTCGCTGAAGTTTTTTCCAGTCCCAAATAAGTATTTTTAAAATCTTTGATTTATAAAGCAAAGCAGCGCCAGAGAATATCAGAAAAAAAGTGAGGTGTTTCTTTTGTGCCACTTGATTTGCTAGCAATAGTAGCTATATCTCCTCAAACCACAAAACATAAGGTACAATATGTTGTCTTAGATACATTCTGATAGCATAATACGTTTCTGTGGATGCCTGATTATGCCTTTGGATATGTTTCGATTGATAGGAACCAAGGAAGCAGACTCAGACAATTCAGGAACAAGTCTTACCCGGCCTTTAGAAAAAGCAACCCTATAACACCTATAGTAGGCGTAAGACCAGCAGTTTTTAGACCAAGACAGGTACTTTATTTTATCGACTCCCAGGTAGTTGAAAGGCAGAGTTGAACTCAACAGCATTTGAACTCAGAATATAAAGAGCAGGAAAAATACTACTAGGCATTTTTCCGACGCTTTAACGAGTCTGTTACTCTAATATAGATTGCGGCTAAAATCCCTCCCAATCCATCGTTGTTGATATGGCGAATTTGGGAGGTTTTTTTGCGTTATAATGATTTTCTATTTATGCACGAAGGATATTTAGTCCTTTACATCGACCACAGTACTTCATTGGTACTTTATTTTATTGTATCCGGAGGGATGAAAGGCAACTTTGATTTCGGCAGAATTTGAACTGAGGACGTAAAGATCTAGAACAATGCAATGTAACATTTTTTCCGATGCTCTAACGAGTTTGCCGCCTCACAGCCCTACTACTCTCTTAAAATAATGAAGGTGACATCGAATAACAAAAATTTCGATGTGGTTTGTTTGAAAAATAATGGGATGGTCATGACTGGAATGTGTTTAATTATAGCTCTATTCAGTCAGGGTGATTTGGGGCTAAACAAAAACAAATGAAGTATTTCATTGTTATAGCAGCTCTCATTATTAATTCACATCACATATCTGTTTCAACGTAGTCTTTTCTGTTACATTGAACGATCAATAAGCTTCACATGGTGATTGCTTCTACATTCAAAACCAGATTGCTATCATCTCACGTCATGAATTTGGAACAGTGAATTATAGAATATTTTTCTAAAGAGACACCCAGGAAGAAAAACAACCAACAAACGTTGTTCCTTTGTAAAGGGTCCTCATCTCTGATGCAGCAAATGGGATCAAAGATGGACGAATCGGAAACAATGTTTGCTGGATGCAGATTAAATTATTAATAATATAATTAAATAACGGTGATATCAGTTGGACTTTGGATAAAATGATACGATATATTTACATCAGTCTATTTGAAATTTGTCGATTTCTAAGTTCGAATTTCGTCAGGGAATAAATCTATTTATCATCAATAAAACGTTTATAAATATTATTATATAAAATAATGTATAAATATATAAAAAGAGGGTGTTTGTTTGTTCAATAGATTAGCGGATCTTAATATACGAACACCTTCGTAACATCTATGTTTTATAAACTTTCATATATTCTTATGTATTTTCTGAAAGTTACAAATCACTGAAGAGCGTGATACGGCTTGTAGGTACTGGAATCATAATATACAGCTGGAAATGTAACATAGTATTAGCTGTATGAAAAAAAAAAAAAGAATTTACAAAATCTAAGTCTATAGACACGTATGAATCTATAAACGAACATAGATGTATATACATATACATAGTCATATATATATATATATATATATATATATATATATATATATATATATATATATATATATATATATATATATATATATATATATATACATACATATATATTACACAAATACATAATTATATATATATATATATATGTTTATAGCATGTATATGCATGTGTGCACGCTTGTGTTTATTTATTGACGCGTACTTGGGAAGAAAAAATAGGTAAACGTATCAGTTTATCTCTGTACCTTCGCTTTTCCTCTCATACTTTGTCTTTTAGACTTTATTTCACCAAAAGCAATCTCTGCCAGTCTAATTTTTGACTTAATTTCTTTGATATTTTTCTTGCCTACTGTAATGATGACTCAGGTCAAGTCTGTGTCAGGTTTACCCTTAGGGCCACTTGTAACATGTAACCCAATCCAACATGTTACATTCTCGGACCACCAATGACTAAGCCGGCAATAGTAAGCCTGCTCAGTGAGGAGGGCGGTTTTTGTATGTAGACAGCCAGATACGGAAGCTCCAAAGAGAAATTTTGTAAGGTAGTAAAAGAAAAACTGTTCGTAGCCTCTACTGGGGATTAGAGTTGCTTTTTAAACTGAAGCCTACTGTGATATCTTTTAGAGAGACGCTCCGTCTGATATTCAATGGCTCTACTTTGGCTCTCAGGGTATCAAGCCGTTATACTAGTTACCTCTTGCCCATTGTAGGTCTTGTGAAATGCGCATGCACGCATATTTTTGTGTGTATATATATATAATATATATAATACACACACACACACATACACACACACACACACACACACACACACACACACACACACACACACACACATATATATATATATATAATACAAAGAATATATATGCATGTATACACACGTATATGTACATACTTGCATCTACATGTGTATATAGATGCATATCAGGGTACAGGACGTTAGAACAATGAACTACAGACCACGGAACGAACACATAGGAAAACATAGCCACTTGGAATTAATCCTTCGTCAGCTGCCTCTATTCTAACTAGACGTTTCGAAGATATGTATATATATATATATATATATATATATATATATATATATACATATATATAGATAGACACTTGCACACACACACACACACACACACACACACACGCACACAGATATTTATAATATAAGTTTGTATGTATCTTTTCTCTTCCACTTGTTCCAGTCATCATTAGACTTCAGTCGGGACAAACTGTCTTGAAGAATCTTAGTCGGACGAATCGACACCAGAATTTACTCATTTCGACCCTTTTGGGCATCCAGATGACCCTGTCAAATGTAATGCTTATCTATTCACATTGCTTTATCTTGTAGCTTGCAGATTTTAAAGATGGGGTTGTTTATTTTTAGAATGACATTCTATGATAGGTGTGAGAGACCTGATCTGTCAAGTTTGAACATAATACAGGAAGAATATTTGGACCTGATATGGCCGGTTTGAATAGTAAAGAGTTAAAGTCTGGTACTTATTCTATCGGTGTCTTTGGTCGAACCGCCAGTTTATGGGGACGTAAACACACCAACACCGGTTATCAAGCGGTGGCGGAGGGGGAAGCAAAAACAGGCATAAAGACATGCGCACGCATCCCTCCCCAACACACACATACGCATGACACGTTGCTTTCAGTTTCTTGTTTCTTTACTGCCCATAAGGGGCTAAACATAGAGGGGACAAACAAGGGATTAAGTCGATTACATCGACCCCAGTGCGTAACTGGTACTTAATTTATCGACCCCGAAATGATGAAAGCAAAGTCGACCTCGGTGGAATTTGAACTCAGAACGTAGCGGCAGACGAAACACCACTAAGCATTTCGCCCGGCGTGCTAACGTTTCTTTCAGTTCCTGTCTTCCAAATCCACTCACAAGGCTTCTGTCGATCTGCTCTAACGTAAAAGACACTTGTCCATTTTGCCACACAGTGGAAATGAACCTGAAAGCATGTAGTTAGGAAGGAAACTTCCTACCAAACAGTAATGCATACATATACACACACACATATATATATATGTATAACATATACACACATGTATACGCGTATATATACATACATATATATATATATATATATATATATATATATATATATATATATATATATATATATATATATATATGTAACATCTCTGCTCGTAAGTTACCTCATCATTTCGTTTCTGTCTTGCTATTATATGTTTTATTATGAACTCCCTGAAGAGAAATATATGAGGAATCCCAGCAGCTCTTACTTCTTTGTGAAGAGGCTCTCATTTATTTTGAAACATGTGTAGGAATTAAAGGAACTTTTATTTATATGCGTTTTGCTCTATTTATTATTATTATCCATATCTTCTCAAAATGTATCACTTTAACTTGGTATCTCTACCTGTAAAACGGCTGTGATATCTTGTTTTTTAGTGTAATTTTGCTACCTCTGGTAACGATTAACATATTTACATCATCAAAAGTTTTAATAACTGAGATAATATTAATATATATATATATATATATATATATATATATATATATATATATATATATATATATATATGTATATATATATGTGTGTGTGTGTATGTATGTATGTATGTATGTGTGTGTGTGTGTGTGTGTATGTGTGTGTGTGTGTGTGTGTGTGTGAAAGAGAGAGAGATCGATTTCGAGAATCATATTGTTCAGCCCAAGGAAATTAAAATTTTCTATATTGTGCTTATGAGGTTACATTGTCGGTAACGTTTATCCGGAGCTTTGGTTCATAAATTGTCAGACTTTTTCAACCGTATGCGGTGATTACAGGTAAGGAATCTGCGCGAAGGGGCTCACGGAAACATCTGAAGACTAGTCACCTTCAACTTGCTTTTGGTGTTTGTGGGGATGCACCTTTGAGTTCCTAAGCACCCTCTGTAAATAGTTACAACGTGTCCGTTAGTGTTCCTGTACCCGTATGTTCCTGTACCCGTATGTTCCTGTACCCGTAATTTCAGGACAAAAAAAAACTGGGGATACTAACCAGAATTATATATTTCACTTTCGATACATTAACACAATATATTTTATTGTAAACAACTGTTTGATTGTAAAGATAATGTTACATTACAGTAACTGAAGGTTATTGGACATTGTTTTACGTATGTCAAGAGAGTACAGATATAAACATGGTGAGTATTTTAATAAGAAGTAAGTCTATTGCTATTGCAATGTTTGAGCATCTTTTCATCTTTTCTAAAAACGCTAAGCAACGTGGATAGACACAGGCACAATCACACACACACACACACACACACACACACACACACACACACACACACACACACACACACACACGTACACACACAGAGTAGAATAAGAAATAGAAATACCAAATAAAGTCCTTGGTACACTGATATATATTCGAAAAACTGAATGGAAATGGCTTTTCTGATATTTTTTCCACTTTAACAATTCAATGTTTATAAGTTATTAGGTGTTTACAAAAGATGACCACTGCTTCCCACCGAGGCACCGTCGTCGCTGAGGCATCATTGTCGCTGGGGTGCCATCGTCGCCGATGACCGCTGGTTTCGCGGGCGGTCGTCTGCCGCCTCGTCGGCGCTCGATCTTCAGGGCGCCGGATTCGTCGTTGCGTTGCGTTCCCGTTGTGCCAGTAGGTGCGCGGTGTCCGCAGGACACAGGGCAGCACCCTGCCACTGCCAGCTTCGGCTGGTCGACGACGAGAATCATGCGCTTCTGTTGACCGGGCCGGTCGCTCATTGAGCGCAAGCACGGCTAACCGACGGGGACGGGCTAACGCACATCGCCCTCAGCACGCGTATCTATTGTAAACACCTAATAACTTATAAACATCTACTTATTAAAGTGGAATAATGACCAGGAAAATCATTTCTGTTCAGCTTTTCTCTCTCTCTCTCTCTCTCTCTCTCTCTCTCTCTCTCACACACACACACACACACACACACACACACACACACACACACACACACACACACACACACACACACACACACACACATAATAGAAATATGTTTCAAACAGAAAATAGAAACTGCACGTGGAAAAGATACGAGGAAAGTAAGAAGATAATAAAACCCCAAATGCACATTTAATATAAAAAAAATAAAGGCTTTTTTAATGAAAAGTAGCCATAAATAAATACAATTAGATAAACAGAATTAATAGGAATTAAATTCATTATTTTGAATTGTTAAAGAAATTCAAAGTCAAACCGGTGTCGTCATTGCTGTTCACTGGCTTTGAATGCACACCGATTATCAAACGGTGTCGGGTCTACTAGTCCCTGAGTAAAAAGATTGTGTAAGGGAGGTAAGTAGTTCTGGACGTGGTGCAATTAGGGTCTATACAATACTGTAATATGAATGGTATAAGGAATATATGGGTGTTAGTGGTATTAAATGAAAGGTTAGTATTGTTCTGTATTATGTTGTGTTAAAGTTGTTGATGATATTTATTGATGAAAGTTGTTTCTTTATTCATTCTTTGCTGTACTGAGGTGTTCTGTGAACATTGATGGAAGGGGAAAATTAGAAAATTAGGATTAAGGTTCCTAGTACACCTATCTATGTGTTCACTGACCTGTATCTGTCTGTATTGTTGGAAGCTGATTTGTTCTTTGTGGAGAGTGGTTCTTCTACGGAGTGATATTCCTGTTTGGCCAATATAATTATTACCACACCCTAAGCATGTTATGGCATAGATTAGATTTTCCGAGGCACAGGTGAAATTTGATTTAATCTTAAATATTTCACCTTGTTTAAAGTGGAACTCTGAACCTTCCAAAAGGTGAGGGCAAGTACCACAGTTAGGTCGACCACAGTTTTTCACTTTTGGTTCTGTTATTAATGAATACAATCTTGCGCTGGTTAATATTTTTTAAATGATTTAGGTTGCATTTTACTTTTGATAATTTTGTGTGAGTCTAAAATTTTGTTCATTGTTTTATCTCCTGTGAGGATGGGTAGATTTTGGATGATAACGTTAAAGTCTTCGTTGCTTCTAGGGTTATGTTTGGAGATGTAAGGGAGTATTTTAAAGTCTGGTTTAGTATTTCAGTTGACTTCCCTTAATGTTCGTATATCTATTTCCTTAGCTCGTTTAATTACATCATTTATTAATGATGTTGGGTAATGTCCTTTGATTAGAATTGATTTGAGTTCAAAGAGTCTTCGTTCACGAGTATTGGTGTCCAAAACTATGGTACAGATTCTTTTCGCTAGATTATAAGGTATATTAATATTTATGTGTTTGAATATATATATACATATATATATACATACAAATATAGGTATGAGAGAGATTGATATCTAGAAGACCCAAGGCGGCAGGTAACATTATGTAAGTACTATGGAAGGACCGTAGTTAAACTCTCTGTTCGATAATGATACGAGTGAGGAGTCTAATGCGGGTCTTGTATGAGCATGTATATGCTATAAAGGACATTTATAAAAAGAAAGTTAGTTTTACAGCTGTTTCTGAGATATTAGGGACATCCCTTCATCAGAGACGATGTGAGATGGTTACAGAAGGGGAAATATTAGAGTTCAATATAGGAGTTATTTTGGAAAAGGATGGAAATAAGGAGTATATAGGGAAATAGGAGAATGAATGTGGAAATAAAAATAAAAATTAAAATTAAAATATATAAAGATGTTATAGTTGTAGTTCCATTATCCAAGGAAAGTGGTGTGTAGAATGGCTAGAAATGCTTCTTGTCCGTGATATGTAAATTCCAATAGGAGTTCATATTTTGTTATTAGAAATGGAAAGTGTAGAGACGTAGATTCCATGTGCTGTTCCTTCAAAGGGGTCTTATGAGATTCCTGATTTCTAGCGACACTGAACAAACACGGTATTTTCACATCTTTTACCATAAGAGAGATATTTTCTCTTTGGTAACAACAGTGTATTGCCTTTTAGCAGTTGAAATATGTCACAAACATAATTTAATTAACCTCAATTTGGATCTATCTATCTATCTATCTATCTATCTATCTATCTATCTATCTATCTATCTATCTATCTATCTATCTATCTATCTATATATATATATGTGTGTGTGTGTGTGCGTGTGTGTGTGTGTGTGTGTATGTGCGCGCGTGTGTGTATGTGTGTGTATGTGTGTGTGTGTGTGAGTGCGCGCGCGCACACACAAAGTATGGGAGTTTAGTTCACAGGTGATCTAAGCGATTAGGTATGCTAGGTAATTGCTGTAACGGATTACTCGGGCTCCAAGGTTATAGCCAAGACGGTATCCGCTTTGTCGGAAATCTACAATGGCCCCATAGCCATTGTAGATTTCCGACAAAGCGGATAAGTGTTAAAGAGGA
>NC_142944.1:943975-958975 GCF_046866305.1 Octopus bimaculoides
ATATAGAAACATCCTGTTGATGTCTTAACTAAACTGAAAACTAATAGGGACTCCTCCCACTGGTCTGTTTCGGCTTCATCATCCCTTTTCAGGGCAAATTGTAACACTATTTTTCGGCGACTCAGAGACATTTGAACGCAAGTCTATTTGTGTGTCTGTGTGTCTGTGTGCGTGGGCGTGAGCATGTGCTTGTGCGTGCGTGCATTCGTGCGTGCATTCGTGCGTGCATGCATGCGTGCGTGCGTGCATGCGTGCGCGTGTTTGGATATAAATATGAATATACATATGTGTGTGTGTGTGTGTGTGTGTGTGCGTGTGTATGTATATAAATATATATATATATATATATATATATATATATATATATATAACTCACATATATGTACATGTATGAATGTGCAAGTGTGTGTGCACATACACAAACGCATACGCACATACACACATATCCAGATATATGTGTATGCGTATGTGTGTGTAAATGTGTGTGTGTATGTGTGTAGTCGTGTCAAATATTCACACACACACATGTATATATATATATATGCATGTATATAGCTGCTGGTGTCTTATTTTATTGCCAAACTTTCTTCACAGTCAAACATGACATATGCATAGTAGAATCTGTGCTTGTTAAGAAGGGAAATAATCTATCACACTGACTCAGTATACAAAGAGCAACGTATATTATGCAAGTGCCAGAAATGTAATATTTTATAGTAGCTGAACACAGTCTGTTAATAGGCAGTATGACAGCTGCCAGAATACGGAAGTTACAACTTATATCAAAGACTTCCATAATAACATCGATAACTCGAGTATTAAAGAATCTACGCTCATTAGATACTTACAACGACTTATCAACCAACAAACGCTGAAATTTCTTGAATGTCAAAAGTTTATTACTTGATTCGAACGTCACACGTTCACTCTTGCCTTCATTACGGTGCAAGTATCAGGTCTTATGTATGTAAAAAAGTGAGTTGAAAAAACTTTAGTTAACTGAGAGTATCCGAGTAATTAGTGGATAAGGTCTCTCTTTGGAAAGTGTTTAGAATTTACAAAAACAATAAAGGTGTGATATGATATCAGAAAATACAGCCATTGTATACAGAAATATGTTGTGAATTTATGAGCAAGTCGTAATGGGCTTGATGTCTGTTTTCATTTGCGTTTCGTTTCGCCAGGAATTTTTCATGAATTTTAAAATTCATTTAAATGAAAAGTATCGGCCTAAGAAGGCACAGTACTCGAGCTTATAAGAATTTTAGCAGGTCTTGCCTTGGAAATAAATAAACCTGTTTCTGCCTGACGTTTGCAATCATCTTTATAATCATTTTATTATAGTTTTATACATTCAGCTGCTCATTAGATCCTACTCTTTCCCATTATAAAACACTTAAACCTTTCGTTATCATATGCGTTTTATTTAAGTTTCTAAAATAATCATGGATTTAGATCAATTTCGTAAAACACTGTCATTTATTATTCATTGATACATTAAAAATAATCTTTCGCCTTCAACTTTACTAAAGATTCTTCAAGAAATGTATATCGGAATTTTTGTCCCAGAACTACTATGGTTACAAATAGGTATATGTACGATCAGGAAAGAAATGTTTAAATTTGTGGATTCATATTTTAAGTATCACCTTATGAAATAAAAGTCTCTATTACACCATATCATCATCATCATCATCGTCATCATTGTCTGTCTCCCATGCTGGCATGAGTGGAATAGTTCGACTGGATCAACGAATCAGAGGATTGCTTTCAACTACAATGTCTGCTTTGGAATAATTTTTGCAGCTGGACTCTTTTCATAATGCTACTCATATTATTTTATATCATATCATATAGCTAACTGAATACTTATAATCGTATCTATGATAAAGATACTTTAATTACGGTCGTCGTTTGATCTTTGTTTTCATATTACAAACAATCTATTTATCTGCCGTTAGTTATAAGAATCATTTGAGTTGGAATAAATAATAGTAAGTTATTAATAGATTTGTGTCATGAAGATAAGTGATTATGATCAAATTCTTGAGGAAAAAATTTCACTATCGTTGTCTGACATTCTTTTTACATGTTCAAAAATTGAAACATCTGCGCGTTATGTTCTATGCGTCAATTTATTTTTGAAAATCGTTCAAAATTGCAGTCGCTATTCCGAAAGAATATGCATTTTCACATCACTACTGTATTTTATACATCTCTATAACCTTAAAAACGTGAAATAGAGTGTTATGGAAGTAAATTATAATAATGGAACAAATAGGGGCTGCAATAATGGTGGAGCACTTGCAGAAAACAGCATTACTTGCAACCGCTCGAATACTCCGGATGGTGCTCGAAAAATAAGGGGTGTTACCTTACTTCACTGGTAGTGAACAGTTGACGCTGTAATGCATCTCCAGCGTTAGAAGCTGTGCAAAGGCAATACTACTACTACTACTACTACTACTACTACTACTAATAATAATAATAATAATAATAATAATATGAAAAAAGAATGGATTTGGAAGAATGCCGAATATATTTAGAAGCACTTCATAACAATATTGGACGGTGTTTGGCGCGATACATTTATCAACATTGTAAATCGTATTTTTGGTATATTTCTAAAAGATGGAGAAATGTGGATTTATATGTACGTCATGGTTATTTTTTTCTTTTTGTTTTGTCTTTAAATTGATAAACAATTGACGCATTCTTAGTAATTTTCAAAGACTATTAAATGGCAACGCTTGTGATATTTATAATCTCTGTCATCAGGAGAGAAAGAAATGTTTAGCGGAATGAATGAAAACATTTGAAGTTCCCTCTAAAACGTTAGTTAATTCTAAAGTTTCCAAGACTCTGACCATTAAATCATCCTGTCTTGAGAAAACTTCCTATATGTAGAAGTGACTGGTTATAAAGACGGCACCAAATTATCGCCTTTATTAATATGTAAAGATAAACACCAATAGCGTAACTGGAGGTTGGGGCTGCGGCCGGCTCCGGACGACACTTTTATGGAGGCGGCATATTTGCGTGTGCTAAAAGCTGAATAAGAGAATGTTACTAAGCTACAATAAAAATCAATGAAGTGACGGCATTCTGAAGGAATCCTAAAAAAAAAAGCAAAAACAAACAAACAAACAAACAAACAAACAGTCACTTCTTGCGTGAGACTAATTTTACAAAATCCCCGAAATGTAAATGGATTAAAAACTAAAATAGCTGTAATACCTGTGGGATTATCATATTAACTACAATTTCAATAATCTTTCAATGGTTACAAATGCAAAGAATGACACGAATGGAACTTTCACAACATAACACCAAGAGGTCACATCAAGACGTCTACAATAGCTACAAAGAAAAATGTTTTGGGCGAGATGAAAACGGATAAAGTCGAAGAATCATTAAAAAAACATGAAACAATAATGACCTTTTATACCAAGAAAATTAATCTTCTGATTAAATCGACAGCATTAATGACCATGAGCAATGTATTCTGTAGCAAAAGAAAACTAAACCTGTATGCGCTTTTGTTACTTGGCAAGTTATTCGTTTAGGCGTTACTACAATTAGATTTTTGTCTCTTTTATTCTCATCCGTAGCCTTCATCTATTCACTTCCAAATATTTTGCTTCTTTCTTTCTTTTTGAGAAGATTTTGTATCGATCTCATCGTTTGGTATAGTCGTTCCATTTATTTTTGCTTCCCACGTGTTATTTCCTCTCGGATAGAAACATCGCAAACTACTTTTTCAACGACTTTTGCTGCTTTTTCCATCGCACATTGTTATTTCTGTAACTTGGGTGGGTTTGTCTTCTCTGGTTAACCATTATCCTGATCGCTCAACCACCAATAGACTGTATTTTTCTATTAAACAAACATTGAACAGCTAATGGTTTTATGAAGAAGGTATGCTTTACTTATATTCAAGCAAATAAATAAGATAAATAAATAAAATAAACATATTGCATATTATTAGCCATTAAACAAATATTGCACGGCAAGTTAAACTTTTATACAAGGTATTTTGCTTCGATTGTTGCTGGCTTTAAACTAATGAGATGCACTGGGGCAGGTAAAGATTGCCAAGTTTCATAAAGATCCTACCTCTGTCGCTTAGTTTTCCTCTTAAACGTAAATACCTTAGCTACAACTTCTAGCCCACTCCCAATCTACCGTGTCTTTTCCTTTATGTCTTTTATAATTACGGCAATGATTCCTATTCAGATAAAGTAGAAATCTGTGTACCATGAGAAGTAGTTAGCCAATCTTCGTCTTCTATAAAAGTATCTCTCTCTCCTCTCAGACTTCTCACTAAACATTTTTTTCTTCAGTGCTACCTCTATCACATCTGCAGTTATTATATAAATTTCAATGTGGAAGCTTTCTTTATAACAAGATAATATAAGAGAAGATATTGACAAATATAAGAGGAAATGATAGGATAAACTTATGAAGAATCTATTAACCTGAATTCATTGATGTTCCTAAAAATTACATTTGCATTCTAATCTCTCGTATATCATTACGAATAAAGTATCCAACTGTTTCTTTTATTCAAGAAATTTCAGACAATCTTTTATTCTGTCTTATTTTTACAACAAGTAATCAATTATCAGTAGTTCAGAATGACATCTATAATCACTCTTAATCTCACTCAGCAGTCCAACGTCTTCAATCCATTCAAAACTATTTTGCTTTCGAAGAATTTTCTCGTCTTATTCTACGATTTGAGGTCAGATTACCAACAGTATCTTGATCGTTTATTTTTTTCTACATATTTCAAATTGATAATTTTATTTTAAAGAAAGTTGAATCTATTTTTAGTTTAAAATTAAATATTATCGAATTGAAATTGAAATAAATTTTCTAATACCAGACTTAACATTTCGATATTTCTGTATGTAACAAGTTAGAATTCCGATAAGAATAGCTTGTATAGTTACTCAATCCCGATAAAGAATATACATACATACATACATACATACATACATGTATATACACACACACACACACACACACACACACACACACACACACACACACACACACACACACACACACACACACATATAAACCCATCTCCCTCTCTTTCTTTTTTCAACAGTTCAGAGTTGAAGTAGTTTCTACCTGTAAAGCAGGAGACTAGGATCTGAAACGCTGTTTTGTTTGTATTTTGATGTATATGATCGTCATGACAGGTCACTAGAAAGCTAGTATTTTAAAAGACTATGAAAGCTCTAGAAATTTAATGTACTTCTTTGAAAGCTTCAGTTGTGTCGTCAGGGAGTAAGGAGGTTGTACTGTTATGTGTTTTCGTTGATGTGTAGTGACTGTGATCTGGTGTTCTTGAACGAATTTGTTCGTTCTCTCTTGCTTGGAAAGAGTCGTGAAAAGTTTGTGAAATAATTCATCAAATGTATCTTATAGACAGGGTCATGGAGATTATTAAAGTCTAACTCAGTGTAGTTAAAGTAAGAATTTATAAATATATTAGAAAGATTGACGATGCCGTCAGTGTTGAAAACAGAGGACCAATAAACGCAATTAGTAATACATCTTTCCTATGTATTGTCACCCATGAATGTCGTTATTTAATATTTTAATATATGTCAGTAAATGCACAATGCTTAAAATCATCTGTGATTATCGTGTGATACGCAAAATTAATTATACAGAACTCGGTCAGTGTCGTAAAAAATTATGACATATATTTACTGTGTATTTAGCAATCGTTCCTGTCACCAGATTCCATTATTTTCAGGAACTATTTTAGAAAACCAGCTAAGGTATTGAACAAGTTAATCAGTCATGAAATACTTTTGTTGCCGAATACAAGTGATCGCTACTTTCAGGAAATATTTGAAGAAAGGTAACCATTAGAATCCTTCATTGTTTACAGTTTAAGGAAACTTGTAAGAATGTGGTGACCCTTTCTTTTTTATTAGTCTGAAAACCTTGAGGAAGGATAGGAGAACAAGTAAGGCAGCTGTAAATATAGTCATTGAAAGCATTCTTAATCGGTTATTGCAGAGGAAAGAGGAACAGAGAGGCTACACAGAAATTATCGAGGTAGTCATAGGCTGAACGATTTGCTGTTGTTGTCAAGGTCACACATTTGCTTTTCTCTTGTTTATGATTGAGAAACGCAGATCTCCGACAAAATTAGTTCTATTGAATCTTTACTGGTGCTCACCAAGAAAGGAAATAGAGTTATTGTGATAAAGGAGATTCTAACTTATGGTTCGTGCCATTCTTTTTGACATGTTCGAGTGCGATATGCTAGTAATAGGTTCACCAATATTTACACATTATTAAATTTCAGGAATTATTCTCAAGAATTTCAACTCCAATGCGCACATTTGATTCGCTTTCACTTTTCGCATTTTGATTAACTCTTTCCGTCATTGATGTATAATGTTCTTCTTCTTCTCGTGTTAAAAGTAGCATTACAATCTGTGACTTTCTCTGTCCACAAAGAATTGGATCTTGTTTATTTAACTGTATTGACAGTTTGTTTTTTTCCGGAAGTAGTCTGAAATAAGCATAGACATGCGCACGCGTGTTCTTTTAGTGGATAAATCTACTTTAGGTACATACATAAGTACTCAACAATCTATCCGTGTTAAGTAATTGGTCATTTTTCGTGCAGGGGTCTTTAAACTGCGTACGCGGACCCCTAGGTGAACGTCACAAAAAATGTGAGGTTTGTAAAAACAGTAAATCTGAAGAATCAGAGTAAAAAAAGCGCAACTTGTGTGTCGAGCAAATACACTAAATCAGGAGCTCTCAAACGTTTTATTCTACTGAACTCCTTTATCATGTCGAGTAGTGCTGGCATACTCCGTGTAAAGACATAATATAAAAGGGTTTGATGCCGTAGACATGTATTATTTCTTATTGATTTAATTGATAGAATTCATCATAGATGGTACATGTCATCCCATTCAGAAAACACGCAAAGGCTATAAACTTCAACGTCCAGGTCGCAGTTTGGAGCGACGGAAAGTTTGACCCTTCCTGGTATAGCAAGGATTTTAAAGAAATTTTTCTCTATGCAGACACAAGAGAGGGAGCAGTAAGGGACCTTTGCCAGCTTATTGTTGACTGCTCCCTAACTGCAATGTCCGGACCGTTAAACATCTAAGTGTCTGAGATTCACAAAAATGAAACAACAACAACGACGACAGCAACAACAACAACAACAATATGGTTGACTTAAAGATCTTTGGGAAGAACGAACGTGAAATAAATGGCTTAGTTTCAATAATGCAGATATCAGTAAGAATATCGGAATGGAATTTGGGATTAAAAAGTGTTATGCTTTTATAATACTAAAAGGCAAAGTAGTGTCGTCTGACGGGGTAGAACTACCCAATTATGGATATTGAGACAAATAGATATAAATATCTAGGGATTTTAGAATACGACAAAATGAAGGAAAGTGAAATGAATGTAAGCTTCAGGCGAGAATATCAGGTTCCACATTTTGCTAATTTCTATTTCAAGATCTTTATATTTGCTCAGTTTTTGGTAGGTCTTCTCAGATATACTTATGTTGATTAGGACAGTCATATCGATGAGGATGTATGATTTTTGTCTGAAGTCTTTCAGTATGATGTCTGGCCTATTCGTATCTATCTTTCTGTCACTTTGAACGGTGATGTTCCAGAGGCGTGAGATGTGGTCATCTTCAAGCACTGGTAGTTTGTGTTCCTACCAGTTTTCATCATGGGGCAGGTCCAAGGTTTTGCAAATTACCCAGTGAATATATTGTGCAGCTCTATCATGCCTGTTGAGATACTCTGTAGGCGCAAGAAGACTACACATGGAGAGAGCTTGATCGATGCTTTCATTTTGTCGTTATACTGCCGGTCTTTAATATGTTGACCTGGTAGCTCCTTGTAGATAGGTATTAATCTTGGGTTGCTATGGTAAACCCTTCTGTCTCTGATTTTAAGCCAAAAGACACTAACTATTGATGGGTAAGGGCTTTGTCAACATCGGCACTATTAACTCTCTTTGGTTATTTGCCATTGAGAGGTTTTTTCTTGTCATTTATCAGTAAGAATATCTAAGCCAGCAGTTTTAGCACGGGATTTTATACGCTTAGCTCTCTGTGTGCTTGTTTCCAGTAGTCTAATTCTGGGATTTGTTGTATTTGAAATTCACTTAGATATTCCTTTGTCTGTTTTGTTACTGAGTATGATGTTTTCTTGTTTTCAGGCTTTGAGATAGGTTTTAACATCCAGTCATCAGAGATTTTCAGATAGGTGTTTACACCAATTGTGGCAATCTTCATTGTTAATTCCAGTTGTAAAAGTCCACGGCCTCCCTTTTTTCTTGGCAGATAAAGACGTTCTGTATCTGCCTTAGGGTGGTCCATTCTATGCATTGTCAACAATTTTCGTATTTTTCTGTCAAGATTACATTTTTCAGTAATTGACCAGTTAATGATATTGAAACTGTAAGTCATGACTGGTATGGCTAAAGCATTGATCGCTTCGATCCTGTTTCTTGCATTCAGCTCTGTATTGAATATTGTCCTTACCCTGCGATAACATTCTCTTCTGATCCTTTCCCTCATCACTCAATGCTTGATTCCGTCCCCTTCAAATACCCCGAGGTATTTGTAGCTCTCCGCTGGTTCTAACTCCTTCATGACATTCTGCTGGTCAAGATTAACGTTGGATGTTTCGATCATTTTTCCTTTGATAAAGGTAGCTTTTGCACTTTTTATCGAGGCCAAATTGCATCCTGATGTCATCACTGAATTGCTTAACAATCGCTAGTAAACCCTATAGCTGTCGGTCATTTTTTGCAAAGAGCCTTGAATCCTCCATGTAAAAGTGATGATTTATATTTTTATCAAACATTTTATAGCCATATCGTACATCATCGAGCAATTTCGAGAGAGATATTAGGGCTAAACAAGAGAGAAGAGAGTCACCCTGGAAAATGCCACATGAAATTCTTATATCTCCAGTACTGAGAGATTCATTGTCACTGTTCAAAGTCAGTGTGGTTCTCCATGATCTCATAATTACAGACAAAAAGTTTCGCAGAGTAGGAGCTATTTTATACATTTCCAGACATTTCATAATCCAGTTATGTGGTAGACCATCAAAAACCTTTTTATAGTCGATCCTGGTTATCGACAAGTTCTTGTGCAGTTTGTGAAAATCTTCCAAGATCATCTTATTGATGAGTAGCTGATCTTTACAACCATAGGACCCACGTTTACATCCTTTTTGCTCATTAAGGAAGATGCCACCTTCTATCAAAAAACTATAGGTATATTCAGACAAGACAGATGTTAGTGTTTTATACATTGTTGTTAAGCAGGTTGTGAGTCTATAATGTTTTGGTTCATTTGTTTCTTCATTTTTTTGGAAGTAGGAATGTTACACCATTAACTAGCCAAGAGGGAATCATACTAGGTTGTTGCAAAACATTGTTGTAAAGTTTTGTTAGCAGTTCATGACTCCCAGAAGTTAGGAATTTTATTCTTTCCTGGAGACTTCCATTTGCTTGATTTCTTGAGAGCAGGTCTTACAGCTACTTTGATACTAACCCACTTTTACTCTTCTAAGGAGTCTAAGTCTGTCCAAGGGACCTTTTTATTGTCCAAGGGACCTTTTTATTGTGCACTTTTTCTTCTACCCGAATTTTATTCCGAAATTTCTGCACTTTTTTGATGGGACACACTTTACTGTAACTGGTATTTTCCCTATCTTCCTGCAAAAACTTTTTGGGATTATTTTTGAACACGTTGTTGTCCTTGAAGAATCTAACGCACTTTTCATATCTTGCTATGCGGGCAGCTTAAGCACATACCTTTTGCTTGATAGTTTCTATGGTTGTATCGATGTCAAGTATGGTTTCATATACTTTTTCTTTAATTTTCAGTTTTTTGTTGTTTTGATATTCTTGTCAAACTTAAGGTTTCTTAAACGTTCTATGTCAGACCTAAGTAATTAAATTTGATGTTGAATACGCTCTTACCAAATACGCTTTTTGTGGGAATGTTGTCGTTCTCTAATCTTTTCATCAAATAAAATCGTTGAGATCTTCGCGGATGCATAGTACAAAGGATTGAGATCTGTTATTATTATTCAGCGCTGCGCTGAATATTATTATTATTCACCTCCGCGCTGAATAACAACACGGACGTGCTACACCAGGCACTCCATACAAAAACAAATCTAATCAAATAATAGCAGTGGAATGGGAAAAGGGAATCTTTGGAAGATTTGAAGGAAGCGGCCATTTAACGAAAATAATCACAAAAAAAAAAAAAACGAAATTCTACTTTTATACAAAGCACAGATTCTCCCTTGCACGATGTCTCAGTGAAACATGTGCAAAAGACACGGGCGAAATCAACACCGGAAAGTTTACAAATTATAAAATATAAGTGGATCAAAACAGTAATTACGTAAATTGATTAATTACGCATACACTCGAATGTCTATACAATCATATATACATTTAAATAACCATAGGACTACACATACACCCCAATGTTTGCATAACTACGTGAAATTTACAGGACACATACGCATATGAAAGCACGTCTCACAAACGAGGCAAAACAATAACAAAACAATTTTCCTCGAACTAACTCAGACAAAGTGAACAATTCATAAGTTTAAAAACACCACACAAAAAACTATGCCCAGAGATAAATCAGTCAACAAAAAAAAGAAAAGAAAAAAGAAAAACAAACGAATACAGATCAGTTAACCTTAAGAAGCTACGTTACGAGCAATGTTTTCATTCATTCACCGAGGCGGTGTTGTCTCAAAAAGTTATTATTATTATTATTATTTTATGTTTGACTTTTGTTTTGCATTTGTACAAGTTGGATCCAAGTCTCACCCAGAGACCTCAAGAGACAACAAGTTAGAAGTTCATGTAGGTGTTATGCCTAGGGTACCATATATTTGGATTTGTACAGTTTTGTTCAAGTGAATGTTTAAGAAACCATAAGAAAATTATGTTTGCTTTAAAATTTGAGATCACATAGACAGTATTTTACGTAGGATATGGGCAGTTCCCATGAGCACTATCTTTTGGACTTCAGCCATTTTGGGGTTTCCTGGTATCTGAGCTAGGTAGTAATCAGCCCGTTTCGCTGTCATTCCCAGGGCACCTATGACAATAGGTATTGTTTTCGTCTTCAGATTCCACATTTTGCTAATTTCTATTTCAAGATCTTTATATTTGCTCAGTTTTTGGTAGGTCTTGACAGATACGTTTATATCAATTGGGACAGTCATATCAATGAGGAGGCATGATTTTTGTCTGAAGTCTTTCAGTATGATGTCTGGCCTATTTGCGTCTATCTTTCTGTCAGTTTGAATGGTGAAGTTCCAGAGGAGTGCAATGTGATCATTTTCAAGTACTGGGGGTGGTTTGTGTTCCCACCAGTTTTTATCATGGGGCAAGTCCAGGTTTTTGCATATTACCCAGTGAATATATTGTGCAGCTCTATCATGCCTGTTGAGATATTATTATTATTATTATTATTATTATTATTATTATTATTATTATTATTATTATTATTATTATTATTATTATTATTATTATTATTATTCAGTAGTTTTATTTTTATAACGTGGTTTCACTTCACTACCGAGCGCAGCTCTGTGTGCCTTGGGTATGTGCTGTGGTTTGCTGTGGTGCTCTTATGTTTACTGTATTGAAAGTGTTTTGCGTAGGATGTGTGCAGTGCCCAGTAGTGCAATTTTCTGTATGTTATATATATTTGTAAGTCCTGGTGTTTTTGTTATGTATTTGTCTGAATATTTTTTTATTATACCTAAGGCACCTACTATGATAGGAATTGTTTCTGTTTTTAGATTCCACATTCGAGTTATCTCTATTTCCAGGTCTTTGTATTTTGAAAGTTTTTCCATTTCTTTTAGAGAAACGTTGTCATCTGCTGGTATTGATACATCAATTAGAAAGCATTTTTTTCCTTCATGATCTTTGACAACTATATCTGGTCTATTTGCCTTAATTTCTCTATCTGTGCGTATTGGCATATCCCAGAGTATGGTTGCTTTCTCGTTTTCTGTGACCTTTTCTGGCGTGTGTTTATACCATCTTTTTTCTGTTGTTATTCCATAGTGTTGGCATAGCTTCCAGTGTATATAAGTCCCAGCTCTGTCGTGTCTGTGAATATATTCCTTCTTAGCCAGGACTGGGCAGCCAGAGATAATATGATTTATTGTTTCTTGTCCATCACCACATATTCTACAGTTACTTGTTAGGTTTCTTTTCATGTGTTTTTGGTAATTTCTGGTGGGGAGACTTTGGTCTTGTGCAGCAATTAAAAATCCTTCAATCTCTGCTTTGAGTCCTGAGCTTCTCAACCATTGCTGGGATTTTTCTCTGTCTATTTCTTTCGCATTTAGTTTAGCCCAGTATTTACCATGTAGGGGCTTTTCTTGCCATCGTTTTATCATGGTCCGTTGCTGTTCTAGTTTTAGTTTGGATTTCATTTGTATTATAGCTTTTGTTTCTTCTTCTTCTTCTTCTTCTTCTTCTTCTTCTTCTTCTTCTTCTTCTTCTTCTTCTTCTTCTTCTTCTTCTTCTTCTTCTTCTTCTTCTTCTTCTTCTTCTTCTTCTTCTTCTTCTTCTTCTTCTTCTTCTTCTTCTTCTTCTTCTTCTTCTTCTTCTTCTTCTTCGTATTTGTTAGGTAGATTGATTTCTTGTTTGTATTTGTCAGCTTCCTTAAATACTGAAAACAGTTTTTTTGTTTTGCTCGTGTTTTGTGGCTATTTGTATTAGTTTCCCTTGCTTCTGGAGTAGGTATTTTTGCAGTCCTATGGTGGTTATTTTATAATAGTTTTCTAGCTGTGTAAGACCCCTGCCACCTTCTGTGCGTTGTATATATAGCCTTTCTATGTCAGATTTTGGGTGGTGCATCCTATATCCTGTCATTATTTTTCTTGTTTTCCTGTCTATTTTAGATAGTTCGTTTAGTGTCCAGTTAAGGATGTTGTAGCTGTAGCTTATAACTGGGACAGCTAAAGTGTTGATACCCATTATCTTGCTTTTAGCATTGAGCTCTGTTTTTAGTATTGATCTAACTCGTCTATAGTACTCTTTCTTTATTTTCTCTTTCATTTGTGTATGTTGTATCCTATCTAGTTCATTGACTCCTAAATACTTGTACGGTTGGCTTTCGTCTAGTTCTCTTATTTCATTGGCTTTATCTAGTGTTATATTGCTACTTTTAACTAATTTTCCTCTTTTCAGGGTTGCTTTGGCACATTTTTCTAATCCGAATTTCATATCTATTTCCTTGGTAAAGCCGTGTACTGTCTGTAGTAGTGTTTCTAGCTCTTTGTCGTTTTTAGCATATAATTTTAGGTCATCCATATATAGAAGGTGGCTGACTGTTTTTCCGTAGCATTTGTAACCGCATCCAGTTCGATTTAGCAATTCAGTTAAAGGTGTAAGTGCCAGGCAGAACAGGAGTGGAGAGAGCGTGTCTCCCTGGAATATTCCTCTTGTAATGGGGATGGCTTTCGTTTTCACAAGTCCCTCTTTTGTTTGGAGCTGTAGCACTGTCTGCCATTTGTTCATTGAGTTCCTTATGTATTTTATAATAATTGGTGCCACCTTGTTTATGGCTAGTGTTTCCAGAATCCACGTGCGGGGAACACTGTCGAAAGCCTTTTGGTAGTCCACCCAGGCCATACTGAGGCCTTTCTTCTTTCTGCGGCTGTCTTCAGTTATGGCCTTATTGATCAATAATTGGTCTTTACAGCCGTATGAGCCCTTGCAGCATCCCTTCTGCTCTTCTGGGAACAGGTTGTTATTTTCCAGGTGCTTACTCAATCTCTGCGATATTATTGCAGTAAAGGCTTTGTAGATCGTAGGGAGAGAGGTTATAGGTCTATAGTTTTGTGGTTTCTCCGTTTCCGTGGATTTGGGGATTAAGATGGTTTTTCCTTTCGTGAGCCATTCAGGCATTGTCTCTGGCTCTGCTAGTATGTTGCCTTTGTACAGCTTCTTTCGCTGGAGATTTACTACGGTGCCAGCTGTTCAATACCAGTGAACTAAGGTAACACTCTTATTTTTTGAGCACCATCCGGAGTATTCGAGCGGTTCCAAGCAGTGCTGTTTTCTGCAAGTGCTCCACCCTTATTGCAGTCCCTATTTGTTCCACGTACTTCTCGAGATTTTTGCTCACTGTTCTCAGGGCTCTGACAATTATTGGTACTACTGCTACCTTTTTCATCGACCACAACTGCTTAACTTCCCAAGCTAACCTGTCATATCTATCGACTTTTCTTTCTTCCTTATCGCATACCTTGTTGTCAGCTGGGCATGCTATATCTATGATCCAGCATAGTTTGTTTTCTTTCTCAATTAACACTATGTCTGGCTTCCCATTCTCTATCTCATGATTGCACTGAATCATTTAATCCCATAGGATCTTTGCATTATCGTTTTCCATGATGCCTTTAGATTTATGTTCGTATCACTTCTTTGCTCTGTCAAGTCCATACTTGTTGCAAAGTGTCCAATGGACAATCCTTGCTATGTTGTCATGACGTCTCTTATGTTCTTACTGGGCTATTATTATTATTATTGTTGTTGTTATTGTTATTATTGTTGTTGTTATTGTTTATTATTATTATTATTATTGATGTTGTTATTTTTTATTAACTATTATTATTTTTGCCATATCATCATCATCATCATCATCATCATCATCATCATCATCATCATCATCATCATCAAGAAGGTGGTGAGCTGGGAGAATCATTACCGCGCCGGGAAAAATGTTTAACTGCAGTTCTTCTGAATTTACGTTCTGAGTTCAAATGCCTCCAGCGTCGACTTTGCCGTTCATTTCTTTCGCGGTCGATAAAATAAGTACGTGTTGAGTAGCGGGGTCGGTGTAATAGACTTAATATCTTCCCAAAATTACTGGCGTTGTACCAGAATTTCAAACCATTATTATTATTA
>NC_142944.1:961475-988975 GCF_046866305.1 Octopus bimaculoides
TGTACGTGATTATACTTTATGCACGTCCACAAATTAGCACGCATGTCGCTCCAAGTTTAGGAGGAGATTTGTCATGAACCTATCTGCATTTTTGCCAACTTTTTCTCTCAAAGGCACCCGCGTATAGCTGTAAAAATCAATAAACTTTTACCAATTTATAAGTTTGTTGACATGGCGAAGTCAAATCTGTGCGTACGCGTGTGAAGGAGAGAGAGAAAGAGAGAGAGACAGAAATAGTGTGTTTGTGACAGGGGGGAGATACTGAGTGTTTACTAGCGTCTAAGAAAAAAAAAAGGAAAAAGTGGGAAAGGGAGAGAGAAAGCAAAGAAAATTTTTCTAAGCAAGACAGATTTTACTTTGTCAGCGTCTAAAAGAAAAAAAAAGAACGAAAAAGTGGAAGAGGGAGACAAAGCGTATTACGACAGAAAATGTAGGTAAGGAAGACAGAGTAAGTGTAAAATGTAAAATTCATTTTTTTTTCTTAAACATGAGATATAGTTTAAAATATACGATGTCTTTGAAAGACACTATATTCTATAATGAGATTATATATACTTTCTCACACAACAATTAAAATATATTTATTTTAAATCATTTATCTATTTTAAATCGTTCATCTTTCTCCCCGCGCTCACTCTCACACACACGCACATATACTACTTTGGGAGCGTAAGAGTTTTGTTTATATTGCACAACTATGAAAAAAAATACGTATGTAACAATTTGTCAGTCACCCCCACCAACCTATTTTTCGGACCACAAAAAGGGTTTAGTAATTTTTTAGATTAACACCCGCACGATTTCCACTAGAGTGTTACGGTTAGGGTTTTAGGGTTAGAGTTAGAGTTTTACGGTTAGGATTAGGGTTAGGGTTAAGGTTAGTGTTAGGATTAGGATTAGGGTTGGTATTAGGGTTACGGTTTTAGGGTCAGAGTTAGGGTAAGGGTTTAGGGTTAGGGTTAGAGTTAACCTAGAAGGGACAGGCCCCTTGTTTTTTGGTTAAGGCTGTTGGTAAGTTTTCTTAAGTTACTCTAATCCACATCCCCAATGCAAACCTTCAGATCAACCTTCTCCTATGCAGATCTCTAATGCAACTTTAAAAAAAACAGTCAATGAGTGGAAATAACCAATAAACTGATTCCTTATGGGATTTCCCAATCAAATTGCCAGCAAACCATTTTCAGCCAAACCAATTTCAACGGATTTCGTTCAAATCTGATGTCGATGTTACTTATTTTGGTTTGAAATAAAACACTTGATCACTTAATAATCCTAGCTTAATCCCGGGCAGCGCCGGGCTATACTGCTAGTATACAATATATAAAAATACCAGTAATTATTAGATATATAACGTAGAGCATAGAGAGTAGGATAGTATCTTACAGCTGTTTCAGCCAAGAGGCCAAAGTACCCCACTCTCCTTCCATCCCTTCAGTGAACTGAAGTATTTGGTAGATAAGATTAAGGTACTTTGGGTGTGTCTCTGGGCTTCGTCAGAGAGTTTAAAAAGTTCATAAGGTTAAGTTATAAATACAAATACATACACATATACACACCTATACATATACATACGTACATATAAACATACATAAACACATGTACATATATTTCTATATTTATATGCATATGTATACAAAGGAATCAATTATTATTATTCTTAAGTGTATTATATTATTCTTATTAGATAAAGTATAAACAGAAGAAGGAGAGAGTTATCAAAAGAGAAATAATAGTGGAATATAAAAACAATATATCCTAAGATTATTGTAGTTATATAGGAATGAAAAGGTATGTAAATGAGGAATACATAAATATACATACATACATACATACATACATACATACATACATACATACATATATCTCTGCGTACAAACATACCCATAGGTACATACATATTACATGTGTTGAGAAGGGAGGATTATTTCAATAGTTTGTATTTTTCTTTTTATATACTTATAATAATTATACACAAACATATATATATATTCATATAAACATTCAATATGTTTTCTATTGAGGGTTTTAGACAAAGGTCCACTATAAGTGAGTTAGAGTTTAAACTCTAACCCACTTGTAGTATATATATATACTTATGTATGCCTCATTTATATACCTTTTCATTCCTATATAACTACAATAATCTTAAGATATATTGATTTTTTATATTCCACTATTATTTCTCTTTTGATAACTCTCTCCTTCCTCTGTTTATACTTTATCTAATAAGAATAATATAATACACCTAATAATAATAATTGATTCCTTTGTATGCATATACATATACATATGAATATAAAAATATAGAAATATATATATATATATGTTTATGTATATTTATGTATATGTATGTATATGTATAAGTGTGTATATGTATATGTATTTGTATTTATAACTTAACCATATGAACTTTCTAAACTCTCTAACAAAGCCCAGAGGCACACCCTAGTGCCTAAATCTTATCTACCAAATACTTCAATTCACTGAAGGGATATAACTAGAGTGGGGTACTATGGCCTCTTGGCTGAAACAGCTGTAAGATACTATCCTACTTTCTATGCTCTACGTTATATATTTTAATAATTGCTGGTATTTTTATATATTGTATATGTAAAGCATAATATGTTATACATGTATGCATATTGTTATAATGTTTTTTTTTTTAATATTCGCTTCTGAATATTTTTCCTGCTGCTGCTGACTACTTTTCACACTGAGGCTGTCTGCATTTTGGCGCTAAACAATTAAGGACGCCAGCAGATTTCAACGTGGTGGATTGGGAAGGTGTTTCAAAGGGTTTAGATGTGCTGAAGAAGGTAAGACTATATATTATGATATATTATTATATAGTTATTATTGTATAGTTGCAGGCGTGGCTGTGTGGTAAGAAGCTTGCTTCTAAACCACATGATTTTGGGTTCAGTCTCATTGCTTGGCACCTTGGGCAAGTGCCTTCGAGCCATTCAATGCCTTGTGAGTAGATTTAGTAGTTGGAAACTGAAATAAGCACGTTGTGTGTATATATATATATATATATATATATATATATATATATATATATATATATATATATACATGCATGTGTATGCGCGTGTGAGTGTGTCTTTGTGTCTTTGTGTCTCTGTGTTATCCCCCTTATTTGGCGGTTCAGTAAAAGAGATTGATAGAATAGACACCAAGTCTTAAAATAAGTACTGGGGATCGATTCATTTGACTAAAAGTCCTCAAGGTGGTATCTTAGCCTAGCCGCAGTCTAATGGCTGAAACGAAATGAACATACCTACACACACACGTATGTATATCTAAAACACACTCACACACACACACACACATATATGTATGTATATATGTATACTCACACACACATATAGAATATGATGGGGTTTAGTTTACTGGTGACCTAAACCAATAGGTATGGTGTGTAAGTGCTATAAATGGTCATATGTTAGGTTCCAAGTTCACAGCTGAGGCTGGAGCTAGGGATCCGTAGTAGGCTTTTTAGTTAGCAGGTATATATTAGAGGAAAAGGAGAAAAAACCAAGGCAGGGCAGGTATCTCAAGTCGTTTAGAATATTTAACTAGATTAAGGTGAATTTGAAGTAATTAATTAATTAGTTATTTAATTGATTACTTATTGGATGTCTTATAGCTATTTCTGGGATATCTCAAGTGATAGGTTAGCATTTCAATAAACAGCACAAAGCGTTCTCTACATGTAAACATAAGTTCTATCGTACCTTTAGATTCTTCCACAGGTACAAATCCAAGCAAAATCAACACATATAATGCTTGCCTATATACATCCTACATACACAGTCGTTACAATATACGTACGTTTCTTTCGTTCCTTTCATCTATCACCATAAGTCTCTTAGAAGCTAGCTAGTTGCAATAATCTTTTTAAAACTTTTTGTTATTTTTAATCTATAGTAATTTTTAATTTTTAATTCTTCAATTTTTTTATCTTTTATCTATTTAATTATATTCTTAATCCTGTATATACTCCCTTAAGTTAGGCATCTATTTTTAGCTATCCTTATTGACCACACCGAACCGAGAATTCATCTAAATGCCTACCTTTACTACTTTACCAAAACCTTAGCACCTGACCTCTCATCCCGAACTGATCCCTACGAAGAATAATACTGGCATCTTATCTTTATCTTTGATTTTTATTTTTTATTTCGCTCTCATTCATTCTTTCCCGCACTTATCGCATTCCTTTCTTTTCTCTCTCTCTCTTCTCTCTTCCATTCACGCACTCACAACCCATATCAGTTTATTATGATGTCTATCTTTCTCACTCTATATACTCACTTGGACCATTTTCATACTAGCTGACCACTTAACCTATTCTAACGCAGCATTCCAAATACTGCCAAAAATACTGCTTGGGTTTACCTGAGATTATACTTAAGGACCTATACCCTCACGGAAGTACGGACCAACATCCATATCCTCTGGAAGAAGATGAACTGTGAATTTTATTCTTCTGTCTCTATTCTTCAGTCTATTGTTTTGCTCTTTATTCTTCTGTCTACAATTTTATTCCTGTATAAACTGTCAATTCCCAGTCTAGAACTTTCATCACCTTGTCTCTGATGACGGAATACCCAGTATATGGAGGTGATCACTTGTCATTTGGGATATCCCAGAAACAGCTGTAAGACATCCAATAAATAATTACTTAAAATTAACCTTACTCTAATTAAATATTCTAAATGATTTGAGATACTCGCCTTGCCTTGCCTTTTGTTGTCCTTTTCCCTCTAATCTATCTATCTATCTATCTATCTATCTATCTATCTATCTATCTATTTTTTTTATTTATGCGCCCTTTCCAATCCTAGCCAGGCTCATAGGCCCGGTTTCCCGGTTTCTATGGTGCATGTGCTCCCCCTAGGTGGACGGGACGCTAGTCCATTGCAGCGTTACTCAAGAAACAGGAAGAAAGAGTGAGAGAAAGTTGGGGCGAAAGAGTACAACAGGGGTCACCACCACCCCCTGCCGGAGCCTCGTGGAGCTTTAGGTGTTTTCACTCAATAAATACATACAACGCCAGGTCTGGGAATCGAAACTGCGATCCTCCTACCGCGAGTCCGCTGCCCTAACCACTGGGCCATTGCGCCTCCACTAAATCAAATGCACCCTTTTAAAGCCTAGCCAAGCTCATGGGCCCGGTTTCCCGGTTTCAATGGCGTATGTGTTCCCCAGCTGGACGGGACGCCAGTCCATCGCAGCGTTACTCATTTTTGCCAGCTGAGTGGACTGGAGTAACGTGAAATGAAGTGTTTTGCTCAAGAACATAACACGTCGCCCGGTCCAGGAATAGACACCACAATCTTACGATCATGATGCAGACACCCTAACCACTAGGCCACGCGCCTCCACTATATATATATATATATATATATATATATATATATATATATATGACCCATCCTAGGTCCCTCTGCCCTCTACAAACCCATTGTAGAAGATCTAATGTAATTTATAAATGCACCATCCTCAAGACATTACACAATTCTACAGCCATATATGTAGGATCAACCATAACCTTTAAACAACGATATGCCACTCATCTCAATTCTTTTAAATACGAGAAGCACAGAAAATCCACAACACTCGCCAGTCATATATACATCATCTCAAAAATAGAAATATTTCCTACATTCTGTCATGGTCCATAATAGATTCAAGGCTTCTATGCAAAGGTCAACGCTTAGCCTGTAAATTATGCCTTAAAAAGGCATTCCACATATTACAACACAGCTCCTCAACACTGCTAAACAAATATAATGAAACCCTAAGAAAACACAACCACTGCTTTTTTAATACCTTCAAATGGTACCACAAATCTAAATGCAACTTAAATAACCACACAGTATATATCTACAACACCCCGTAGTTAATCCCCAACAGCCCTACCTATCTCCATTTTAAATTTTAATCGTTAACTAACTCCCCCATCTTACTTTAAGGATCAAAATAATTTAATAATACATATATGAACATGCACGTGGATATATGTGGGTGTGTATAAGAAAATATGTGTACAGGTATTTTATGTATGCATGTATGTGTATGTGGGTATATGTAAATATATATATTTATATATATGTGTGTGTGTGTGTGTGCATGTGTATATACACATATATGTGTGCGTGTGCGCGTATGTATGTATGTATGTATATATGTATGTATGTATGTGTGCGTGCATTTATATATATACAAATATATATGAATGTGTATATATGTTAAATGTATATGTAAGTACCTGTATACGCGCATGCGTGTCACTATAAATGTGTGTGCAACTGCACTCACGTATGTGCGTGTGCATATATATATACGTGTATGCGCACACATATGTGTGTGCCAATACATCTATGGATGCGCGTGAGCATAAATGTGCATATACGCGTGTGTTAGGTACGTGTGTACGTGTATATGTATACATATTCGCAAATATACATTCTTGCCTCCTATTCCTGCCTATCACTAACCTATCACACACGTCTATTTATAGTAATTTGACGTTCTTGTATTCTTCCCTACACTTTACTACCGAAACTACTATTCACTTTGGTATAACCCCATCCTTACCTTTCCTCTGCCCATCCCTTAATGCACCTCCCTCATATCACTCCTACTCACATGTCTCACATTCTTTTCCTCCTTTCCTCCTCCTCATCTCTTCCTCTCACCTTCCCCCACACCTCTCCCATCCCCCCTCACATTATCTTGACCCCTAACACTCCCTCGCCCACTTTCTTCATTTTTTCTCACTCTCTGTTTTTGTCTCTCTCCCTTTTTCTTTTTCTCTTTTTCTCTTCTTCTTCCTCTCATTTTCTCTTCCTCTTTTAGATGTGACCTTTCTCCTCTTTCTAATCACACACATCCCTCTTTCTAATCACACACATCTCTCCTCCCGCCATCTATCCACAAATACTACCAATACATTCTCAAATTTTCATTCACACCACAAGATCCTTTCGAATGAGCAACACAGAATCCACGGCTCCATACTTTGAAATGACTAAACATGAACTACTATTGGAACTTACACCCCATGTACAGGAAACTTTTTTACCACTTTTATACACCATTTTCCTCGAATAATGGAACTGCAACTACAATATCTTTATATTTATATTTCTACTTTCATTCTCTTATTTCCCTCTATATTCTCTATCTCCTTTTCCACAGTAATTCGAACTCAAATATTTTCTCACACCGTCTCTGATGAAGGGATATCCATAATATCCCAGAAACAGCTGTAAGACTATTTCATTATAAATGTCCTGAAATCTCCTCACAGCATTGGATTTGTTATCTCATTCTGTCTAATGTATATATGCATGCTAATATTAGACCCACATTAGATTCCTCACTCGTATCATCATCGAACCTAGAGTTTAACCACGGTCTATCCATAGCACTTACTTAGCGTTACCTGACACTCTTTGGGTCTTCTAGACACCAATACCGCTCTACCCTATATATATATATATACGTATGTATATATGTATATATATATATATATATATATATATATATACATATGTATCTCTCTCTCTCTCTCTTTCTCTCTCTCTCCCTCTCTCTCTCTCTCTCCCTCTCTCTCTCTCTCTCTCTCTCTCTCTCTCTCTCTGTATATATATATATATATGAGTATGTATGTATGTATGTATGTATGTATGTATGTATGCATGTATATATATGTACGTAAGTATGTACGTATTATTATTTTTTAATTCTTTGCCTGTGTGCGTGGCATTTTTATGATTTGGCAAAATCGTTAGAGCGTTGGCAAAATAATGACCTGTGGTATTTCTTCCGACTCTTTATACTTTGTGCCTGAATCCTACCGGGGTGGACTTTGTTCTTCATTCTTCAGGAGTCGATAAAACATAGTATCAACCAAATACTTGATTGGATTGTTAAGAATAATTGGTGTCTCCATGTCCTAATCAGAAACCATTTAAGGCGCCGAGTTGGCCGGAGTGGCCAGAGTGTTTGGAAAAAATGCCTTGCGACATTTATTTTCGGCTCTTCTGTTCTGACTTCAAATTCTGCCGAGGTCAACTTTGTCCATCTTGACTATGATGATGCGTAAGGATTTCAAATTTTGACACAAAGTCAACAATTTCGGAGGTGAGCGTAAGTCGATTACATCGTCCCCAGTGCGTAACTGGTACTTATTTTATCGACCCCAAAATTATGAAAGGCAAAGTGGATCCTGGCGGAATTTGAACTTAGAACGTAAATACGGACGAAATGCCGCTAAGCTTTTCGCCCGGCTTGCTAACGATTTTGCCAGCCCGCCGCCTCAATAATAATAATAATAATAATGACAATAATAATAATAATGGCTTCAAATTTTGCCACAAGGGCAGCCATTTTGGGGGAGGGTGTGTGTCGATTACAACGATCCTAGTACTCAACAAGTACTTATTTATCGATCCTGATAGGATGAAAGACAAAATCGACCTCGGTGGAATTTGAAGTCAGAACGTAGCGATGGGCGAAATATAGCGAAGCATTTCAGCCAGCGTTCTAACGATTCTGCCAGCTCGCTGAATCAATAATAATAATAATAATAATAATAATAATAATAATAATAATAATAATAATAATAATAATAAAGTGAAATATAAACGAAGAAAGCTATCAATTGATGCCATTGGTGGCCGATGTCGATCTTCAAGGTTATGAAGTAAACATCAGTGTAAATACCACAAAAAGGTTTGGTAATGAGTTCGAACGGTTCAATAATGTTAAAAATCAGTTGGAAATCAATCGGAAGGAAGTAGTAACATCCTGACAAAACCCTGATGTCCTAGAATCTATCTTTGAGAAGAATTTATAAATAGAGGTCTGAAAAGTTAAAGCAGACGTATGTTGCTATTGTTCTTGCGAGAAATGTCTCAGAAAAAAAAAAGAGACAAAACAATGAATGGTACAGTAATAGAATTATTCCCTTTGTTTCAGAACTATTCTAGGATTTAAAACACAACACATTTAGAATACTTCAATTAAGTGTCGATATTGTTGATATTGCTTATGTAGTTGTTATTGTTGTTGTCTTTTAGTCTTCGGTTTGACCCAATTGAACAGAACGCTGTGATCAAGAGGTAAGCATGTCTCATTTTTTTGTTTTTCCTTATTATATATATATGTGTGTGTGTGTGTGTGTGTGTGTGCTCGCACGTATATGTGTGTGTATTGTGAGTGTTGTGTGTATGTGTGTATGAATGTCTATATTTCGTATCTGTATATTGATGCGCGCGCGCGCGTATTGCGCGGCTTGCCACACACACACGCATATATACGTATAAACCTACGTAATAGACATACAAACATAGCAAGCTTAACTATTTCTCCGGAGATTGAACAAAAAATAAAATAAAGAAGGAAAGAACAGTTAATTAATTTTCGACTCTTGTTGGAACCCTATCATCAGGTGTGTACATCACTTGATAAGTTCCTGAGAACCCAGCTGCCAAATTGCTTATATACACATCAAATCTACTCCTTTCACATCATTGTGGTCACTAATTATCATACTATAAGTGTCTAACACAAATGCATATAAATATACGTACAGACAAACAAAACATGCATTCATATATATATATATATATATATATATATATATATATATATATATATATATATAAACACACATACATACTTGCATACACACTCGCACACAACCTATTAGAGATTATCTTCGTTTGACTTATATTGGTTTCAAATTTTGACTTAAGGCCACCAATTTCGGCGAAGGAAAAATGGATTATCTGGACCCCAGTGTTCCACTGGTACTTATTATATTGACTTTGAAAGGATGAAAGGAAAAGTCGATCCCAGCGGAATTTGAATTCACAACGTAAAGACGGACGAAATACCGTCAAGCGTTTCGTCCGGCTTTCTAACAATTCTCCTAGATCGCTGCTTGACGTTTGATTAATATTAATTCTCAGTCAACATTTTGCTTTCTTTTAGTTCTCTGACCATTTCTGTTAATTCCTTAATGCACCTGGAAATGAGTACAATATCATAAATGAATTTGAGATGATTTAGCATGCCCTCATTTATATTTATTCCATTATCTGACCAATATGAGATTTTAAAATCTTTTTCTAACACGGATGAGAATAGTTTGGGTGATAGGGTGTTTCCTTCTCTGACTCCTTCACGAATTTTGATATCAATCGCTTTGTTGTTTATAATTGCTATAGTTCTATAGCTGATGTACACATTCTTTAATAACTTCACGTAGTCTCCTTCGATTCTCTTTCCAAACCATCTAATCATAGCTGAAAATGTAGTAACAGATCATGAAATAGTGGAACATGTGAACTAATACACCTATCTTGTGTGAATAATCTACTGAAAAGATAAAAATAAAACGAAAGGAATTGAACGACGAATGCAATTAGGATGGGCATCCTTTGGTAAACTGAATCATGTGTCTAAAATGAATGATCTTCAACCTGTGTTTTGATGCCTGCCATAAACGTATGCATCAGAAGCGTGAACCATCAACAAGAGCATTAAATTAAAATCAACAGAAAGAGCCAGGGAAAGGATAATGCTGATGATTAACAAAATGGCTGAAAGGAGAAACAACAGGGTAAGAGTGGCAACAGTTTAACGGATATTATATGGAAAATAAAAATCCTGATATGGTCCTTTGCAGGAAATGTATTTAAAAAGAAAGGATAATATTAATAGATGGAATAGCAAATTGACAGAGTGGACACCACGTCCAGAAAAAAGGAGAGGAAGACCATGCAGAAGTTGGAATGAAGACTTTGTTAAATTCTTCAACGCCCAAACATGGATGAGGAAAACATCAGATTATGGTCGGTGAAGAGAACATGCTGAGGCCTTCGTCCAGCTGTGAACTGAACATGCGCAAGGATGATGGATGGATGGACGGACGTACGTACACTGCGCAACACATCAGGCATTTAATAATAATAATAAAAATAATAAGTTGATACACAAACAACGTAAAATCAACTAATTTTCCGTAGATTGGAATAATGATTAAAAGTCTTAATATATTTTCGAACATCTTTGTGTTCTCATCAAAGATGTCTACAAAGATTTGACTAGTCTCAGAGAAATAAGTAACCAATCCGTTTATATATTCAACAAATCCAGGAGCTTCAGAGTGTTGGAGCTGCTAATTGCCATATGCGTTAACACTTCATATCTAATATCAGCAGCCTGTCATCTGGGCTCTCAGCCGGCACAGTATCAAGGTATGATCTATTATATGTAATATATGTAACTTATTAGCTGATATACATACATATACACCAAGCATCTATTTAACTCGCTTTGTGATCGTGAGTGCATCAAACCACACGTGTGCGTATGCTTACGTTTTCGTGGATACATGTATGAGCAAATGTACACTCGCCATGCAGCTTGCGCGAGGGCGTTTATACATCCATATCTGTTAACGGTTATTTTCAATACTCTTCTCTCTGTATTGAGTGTTTGTTTCTTTTTTGCATCTGTGATTTTATTTTTAATCTTCTATATAAATGAAGATATTTCCTTCGTCTTGCTGTTTTTCTTTCTACGAAATGAGAAAATACATTTCAGAACTGTTATTTTAATGAGTTGTGTCTATTTATCACCCGAAGAGATACATCTGCACCGCCGGATGCTCCTGAACTAGTTGTTAAGTGTCCCACTGATGAGGGATCGATGCTAGATGTGCCAAAACAATTGCTGTGATTAATAATGAAAATTTTCGTATATAACATATATATTTATTGAAGCCACTCCACAAAAAAAAAAACCCCACAAGCTGTTACTCAGAGTTTCATGTAACCGTTTCATATATTTTTGCGATTGTACTTAGGCTGGTGATTAGGATGCCTGTTTCACGATTTCATGATTTCGTAGGTTTGATACCTGAAGCGGGTGGTGCGTTGTGTTCTTGTGTAAGATGTTTCATTTTAAGTTGCTCCTGTTTACTCAGTTGTAAATCAGAAGCATCCTGGTTCTCGTGCAGCTCTCTCTTTTTCGCTGCCTCAAACCACACTTGTTCCGCTGTCTCAAGCGTACGAAAGTCGAGAGTTTGTCTATGTCTGCTAATAACTACACAGGTGTTTAATTCTGGAACTATGCTATCCAATAATTCCTTCTTTTGAAAATAGCAATGAATGATTTGATGGAACTTTAGCTGTTATTTCTAGTAGGTGAGCGACCACTTAGAGAATTTTTCCTTCACAAGTCCTTATTAATGAATACTTACATAAAAGGCGTCTTTTTCTTTGCGTAAGAAATAAAAGGAACTGGTTAGAATTGAACCCCCGTACACTTATAGCTAAGGCATTTCTATAATGTATATATATGAATAAACACCATAATTCACACAGATAATCCGATTCTGTAGCTACAGTCTTGAAATAATCTACTTTTATCTATATTCTCTGTGGGTGGAATTGTTTGTTATTTTACGAAAGCTAGCTTCCGCTTCCCTGTTCTTGACACCCACACAAGGAATCTGACCTACATTCGATCAGTTCAGTTTAAGGAATATATATATATATATATATATATATATATATATATATATATATATATATATATATATATATATATATATATATATTATTTTGGTTAAAAGAGTTCCAACACTGTCTGTTTTTTATGTTTTATTTATATTCCTGCAGAACTAATGTGGGGTATAGAATATGGAATATACAATATATAATATGATATACAATATACAATATAAAATAAAATAAAATAAAATAAAATAAAAATGGATGGCACCATGAAAGAAAGTATTGAATGTAGATGAAATATTGAGTGTTCAATATAAAGGATCAAATATATAAATATATAAATATAAATATATGTATATAAAGGCGACTCGAGTTTCAGGGCTATTTCCCTTCGTCATGGCCGGTATGACAGACTTTAACAGACTGTTAAAGTCTGTCATACCGGCCATGACGAAGGGAAATAGCCCTGAAACTCGAGTCGCCTTTATATATTTATATATATTTATATATATATATTTATATATTTGATCCTTTATATTGAACACTCAATATTTCATCTACATTCAATACTTTCTTTCATGGTGCCATCCATTTTTATTTTATTTTATTTTATATTGTATATTGTATATTATATTATATATTGTATATTCCATATTCTATACCCCACATTGGTTCTGCAGGAATATAAATAAAACATAAAAAACAGACAGTGTTGGAACTCTTTTAAACAAAATAATATATTCCTCTATACACAATCATACAAAAAAACCACCTTTTTTGTATTTATTTTTACTCGCATATATATATATATATGTATATATATATATATATATATATATATATATATATATATATATATATATATATATATATATATATATATATATATATATATACACATATATATGTGTATGAATGTCATTATTCAGTTTTATTCCAAGATTTCTTGCCAATAGAGAAAGAGTCGGTTTCTAACCTAGATCCAAGGTTCCTTCACTGGAATTTCAACATCAGCAGCAGGGTGTTTTTGTATGTATGTATGTATGTATGTATGTATGTCTATATGTATGCATGTATGTATGTGCAGATTTGTATGTTTTATGTGTGTATTCTCATGCATATAGCTGCATATCTAGACATGCTCATATATATTTAAATGATTAACTTCTGGAAAGTTTTACAGATTTTTACAGTTCCAGTGATGGATTGGATCTTCGAATTAGCTTTCTCCTTTCTGGTTTTGAGAAGCCTAATTTCCCAAGATTGGTATTTAGGCTGTGTGTTACATATTCCAGGGACCCAATAATCACAGGTATAAACCTGAGCTTGTAATCTGGATACAATAACTGCAGATTTCTTAATAAATTCAGCATAGGTATTCTCTTTTTCACTGATCTTCAGCTTTATGTTAACATCCGCTGAGCAGCTAATTTCCACAACTGTACACAGATTCTCTTCTCTAGTGGTCCCAAATCATTATATCAGGTTTGTTGTGCTTACATTTTATTGAGGTCTTCACCGGGACATTCCACCAGTATTCCTTTTTATTATGAGTGGCCATGGTTTCTACCATATTGTGGGTTCTTATTTCTTTGTCCTCGGGATTATCCTTCCGATGGATTTCATTGTAGAATGTCCTAGCTACAACGTCATGTCTCATCTGTAGATAATACCGTGATGACATTTTCGGATAACAGCTAATGATGTGGGTGATATCTTCGGTGTTAATTCCACAAAGTCTGCATCAGTTGTCACATGTTAATGCTTTTCCTGCATCTCTATCCCTTTTGCGCATCAAGTATTTAATTTATATTTCTTGTTTTTGGATTGCTAGCACATACCCTTCAAAATGGCAGGTGGTAATTCGGCTATTCGTCCATGACAAACTGCCTTGATGATCGATGTTACTATCATCACGGAACTTTCTACTAACATATCCATGCATAGTCTTCTGCTCACACAGGCTCATCCTTTCATCTGATGATACGTTGCAGTAGAGTTGTGCAACTTCTTTGAGCATGTATTCTAGGTTATCAGACAAAGAGTGTTGCTCAAGGAGCTGCCTTCCAAGTCTTATAATGTTATCAGCCTCATGTATGCAAACTTGGTCAAGGGATGCACTTCGACACTTGGTGGTTATATCATGTCGAATGGATATGATGCGACATTCAAAGGCATTTCGGATTGATGTTAAGCCCTTTTCGCCTTGTTTTCGTTTTAGGTAGAGGCGGTCTACATCACGGTTTATGTGGAAATTATGAATGTATGTATGTATGTATGTATAGATAGGTAGATAAATAGATTAATTGATAAATATATAGACAAATATGCCTGATGAGATGCGTGGCTGTATAATTCATAAAATGTAGTTCATGTTATGTAATCTAATATTACGTAATACACTATACTCAAATGAATAGCCATGCTATCGAAACGTTTGTAACATAACTTGAACGAAAACTACACTCTATTGATATTCAGTTTTTACTATCTTCACACTGCGTGACAGGTACAGCAAGTGTTTCTGCAAACATCATATTAGCAGAGCACCTGATATCTTCTAACTAGTTGATATTGCACTGCTTGCTCCATTGATTGGTTGATAAAACTAAGAATATAATCGAAATTCTTCCTGCATACACCTGTTAGCCACATGCACGCTGGAATGCTACCGAGTTAATCACCATGGCCGTTGAGATTCCAACTACTTGGTACTGCCAGATAAATTCGTTCTTTTCTTTCCAATATTATTTGAATGAACACTGAAGATATTTTTTACCGTGTTTTATGTATTTTTGAAGATCTATTCTTTTTCTTCTGTAACTTTTGTTGATTATTTCTGAAGTTTGGATAAATTTTCCTGTCTTCAGACATATAACGATGGAGTGCCATGTAGAAAAAAACAAACGAGCATTTATTATTTGCCAGAGTATTCTCAAGGTAAAACATCTTTTTCTAACACATGCTTTCTCATTAAGAATCTTGCAAAAAAAAAGAAATTATATATGTACACACACATACGCACACACGATCACACACACACACACACACACACACACACACACACACACACACGCACACACACTTGACATTTATGCGTACCATAAATCTTACTTTACACTAGTGTTTCTCAACCCTTTTCTGCCTATGGACCCTTTTGCTCCCTGTTTTACTCTACTGGACCCCCATAGCAATTCAATGTACATAAACAATTCTAATGTGATATATTTTTAAATAAAATATTAAGACTTGTTTAAGAAAAATTAAAATATTCTCTGTATTAGAGAAGTATAACCAATTTATCTATACTATAAATTGCAGTGTTTTTGATTGCTTGCTTGCTTGCTTGCTTGCTTGCTTGATTGATTGATTGAGTGTCGGCAGATTCACTCGAGAACGGTGCAGTGGAATCGCGTGGAATTCAGCACAGAGCGGCAGCATGGTCCGCTCATGTTCAGGAGATTTTTATTGCCCTCCAACTCCCATGGTTACCGAGATAATCGATTATTACTTTTTAAGATAGGAATATCCCATTCAAAGTGGGGAGGGGCGATTTTGTTGCCTTTCCCATGCGCGAAATTTTACGAAAAAATCAGCACAATAAAGATTATTTTTTTCCAAGTAATGTGGCTGGGTTTGTTTTTCGAAAATTTTAATCAGAGGCACAGAAAAAAAATAATTTCAATTTTTTGTGCATTAAAAAAAAAAGCTATAGCTTACGCTCTTTCTAATTACTATGTTTTTTTAACTTCAGTTACAAATGTCTTCAAACGTCGACATTCAAACAGCTTTTCCATATTGAGACAAACGGACTCTGCACAATTGTATCCATCCGGGAACGCGTTTTCAATAATTGAAATTCACAATTCTAATAAGTGTACATGAACGTCCAACCTATGATTGATCTTGAACAGTTTCGATTAACATTCTTGTGTCGCCAATACAACAACTGCACTACCATATATTTTTCTTTTAAGGCGAGGTTATACCACAAATAAGGTTCCGTGACTACATGGGGCTATGGGTACAAACGTGAAGTTAGTTTTACAATATCGACCCGCAAAATCCTTAGCATCGTATTGTTTTTGGGTTATTCTTACTTTTTTTTTGTTTTTGGAATTAAAAATTTTTTTTTATTTTTAGTTCTTTTTATTATTCAAAATATACATAGGAAATAGCCTTTAACCAAATCCACCATACTGCCCGAGTGAAACCGGGAAAAACAGCTAGTTCTTCATAACTTTTAACAACAAAATCTTATATGGATCCCGCTTGAGAACCAATGCGTTACACGAGATACTCTTCGCAGGTACGTATAACGGAGCCACTAGTCAAGAATCGAACTCAGTATTTATCAATTCACAGAACATGTTGTCTCTCGGTGATTTTCCATTTTGGCTGACCTGCCACTCAAATGAACATTTTCGCATTACAGCCACACATTTGTAACAGAATTCCAGGCAATTTAGTACCCCCGCCCATTCTATTTTAATGCCTCCTTGACAGAAGATTAAAGGACCAGCCTTTTTTTTCATTCTTGGTGCGAAATTCTAAGAACGATCCAAGCTTTTAAGTCCTGTAATCTTCTCGCCGGTAGAAGCGTTGTTATAAAGGCACTTTTATCAACAGTTAGTCAAAGACTGTTTCCAACTCGGCAGGAATCCACGCCCACCGTAAGGAAACCATGAGACATGCTCTCAGTCGCCCTCTCTCTCCTTCTCCCTCCATCTTTCTCCTTCTCTGTCTGTCTGTCTGTCTATCTGTCTGTCTGTCTGTCTGTCTATCTTTCTCTCTCTCGCACACACATACACAAACACAAACACATGCGTCACTCCCATTATCTGTTGCTAATGAATTATTTTAGCCAAGAACTTGTTTAGGTCTTTTATACTCCATTTAGTTTTCAAACCTTCTACAAACACTCGTATTTACTACAACTTTCAGTGAACAACTTATCATGGTAATTTAACGCCATACATTTGCATTATTTTTCTCTTCTGCAAATACTATGCATACTGCTTGGATATAAAATTGTTTTGGCTAAAAATTACTTTCTGCGGTTTGTTTTTACTTGTTTGTTCTCCGTTGTTGTTCTTCTCTTCTGAATAAATCATTCTTATTAGCGTTATGAAATAGTTACGATACTGAAAGTAGACTTTGTAGCATCAGTATTATAACTATTTAATAGTTCGTAGTTTCTCCCCCTATGATATTCATTTGGCTACTTCTTTATGCTAAATACGTAATGCCATTATGTATATTAGCAGAAATTCCGCCTGGCAGACTGTTTTCTACAGGTCTATGTAAATCACGTTTATGCATATGTTGAGGCAAAAAGGAACCAAAAGGACCAGACGAAAGCACATGCCGGTAAAACGTAGAAATATAAGGAAAAAATTAACAAAGAAGTGTATAATGAAATAAAGAAGAAAGCAGAAGATGATACGCATAAACACACACAAATGACATCTTTTTGGAACGTTATGCCTCGAAAAAGAAAATGCAATTAGAAAAGTTGGTAACAGAACTGGTAAGAATAACGATTCTAAAATGATTCGAGAAATTCAAAGGATTATTTTGTTCCAATGGTATAACAATTAACATTTTTACAGGAGAGAGTGTTTCCCAGTGCCACGGGCATCCATTGGCTTTTTCTGTCCAAAAGAATTTCTTTACTCGATATTTACACATTATCATTTTTGGCTTTATCTGCTTCGAGATTCACCGTTCCAGATAGAAATAATAAAAAATATTTCACATTCTCTCCCAGTTTATAAATAATTAGTTTTAACTTTTGGCACAAGGACAACAATTTCGGGCAAAGGCGTAGGTCGATTAAATCAACCCCATTGATTATTTTATCGAACCTGAAAGGATCAAAGTCGAGCACGGCGGTATTTGGACTCAGAATGTAAAGACGGGCGAAAAGCCACCAAAAATTTTGCTCGGCAGGGTAAGGGTCATGCCAGCTCCTTACTTTAAATTTATAGATTATTAAGACGTCAACAATAGACATATACAAACATATATAAACATGTGCGTGTATATGTATACATAGGTACTTGTTTGTATATGTATATGCACACACACATACATACATATATATATATATATATATATATATATATATATATATATATATATATATATATATATATATATATATATCCCAATATTAGACTATTTAGTCAATAAACAGTGATAGTTTATAAGCTTTAAACTTATAAAATATTACAATTTACAGAATTGTCGTTCGTCACCGTTTCACAAATCATCGCATCTATCCATCTATCTATCTGTCTGTCTGCCTGTCTATCTATCTATCTATCTATCTATCTATCTATCTATCTATCTATCTATCTATCTATCTATCTATATATATATATATGTATATATAGCGTGAAGTATATTTGCCACTTAAATACGGGTAACAACTAAGGGTGAATGCTACTGTAGCTTGTAGCATTCACCCTTAGTGGTTAGCCACATTTAAGTGGCAAATATACTGTTTATACCTCGTTCAGAGATTTATGATATATATATATATATATGCAGTTCAATGCAAAAAAATTTCAAGTACTGCGCTACAAGACCACAAGTACCTCCCAACTGGCATACACAGGGCCTGGAGGTACTGCAATCCCAGAACCACAAACAGTAAGAGATCTGGGCATCAACATGTGTAGTGATGCATCATTTCACATGCACATTGTCAAGTTGACAGCAAAGTGCAGACAACTGGCAGGGTGGATACTGAGGACATTCCGTACAAGGGATCAAAAAGTCATGTTGACTCTATGGAAGACATTTCTTCTGAGCCGCCTAGACTATTGCTCTCAGTTGTGGTCACCACACAGTGTTAAGTGGACAGCAGAACTCGAGGCAATTCAGCGGCACTATACAAAAAAGATCGCCACAGTCCAACAGATGAACTACAGGGAGCGACTGAAGGCACTAGGTCTCTACTCCCTGGAGCGCAGGCGGGAGAGATATGTAATAATATACATATGGAAAATACTGGAAGGACTGGTGCCAAACTTTGGTATCAAGTACTACAGGAATGCCCGCACGGGTCGCCACTGCATGGTGCCAAAGGTACCGTCCACTGCATCTCACATAAGAACGAGATACTGCAGCAGCCTCGGTTTCAGAGGACCTCAGCTCTTCAATGCCCTGCCAAAACATTTGAGAGTCATGCAAGACATGGATGCGGAGGTCTTCAAGACAAAACTTGACGCTTTCCTCTCCACGATACCAGACGAACCAATGGCTCGTAATGAGACGCAGTTTAGGGCAGCTATGTCAAATTCTCTTATACACCAGATGTGCCATCAAAACTCTTGATTGGACCATGTCAGGTGGGGGAGAAGAGCCATGCAAGGAACGTGAAAATCACGGTGGTGCACCAGCATGACCGCAGTGACTTGGCTGAAACACATAAATAAAAAAAAAATATATATATATATATATATATATATATATATATGTATATGTATATGTGTGTGTGTGTGCATCTATACATACATGCATATACATATATACATATATATATACATATACATATATATATACATACACACATACATACATATATACATACATACATGCATACATACATACAAACATACATATATATATATATATATATATATATATATATATATATATATATATATATATATATATATATATATATGTTCTTGCGTCTGCATGCCTAGCCCGTCTCTTGGAATAAGAGTGAATGCTCGAAACGTTAAAGATATTTCCTTCTTCCCGCCTCCATTTTCTGAGCATCAGACTAAAACTAACTCTGCATAATTTTAGTATGTATTTGTGGGTATTCTTCGTTACCTTCGCGTCATACGTATGTATATGTATGTATGTGTTGGTATATGTATATGTATATATATAGATATAGATATGCCTGTATGTACGTATGTAAATATGTAGGTATGATTATATGTATGTTTGTATATATGTATATATGTATTTATGTATATATACGTATGTATATATATAGGTATGTATTTATATATGTTTATGTATATCTAAACATCAGACGTTATCCTGTTTCCTCCTTTTACGTATTTTTTATTACACACTTCTTTTATTATTGATTTTTCTCTCTTTATATTTCCACGGTTTTAAGGTTCGTGCTTTCGTTTCCCTGACTCTGCGCAGTAGTTCTCTTTGTTTTCTTTTTGCATCAGGTTACACTCACTCACGCACACACACACACACACACACACACACACACACACACACACACACACACACACACACACACACACACACACACACACACACACACAGAGTTACTCATGCATGCATATTCAGGATTAAATTTTCCAATGCCCTTTTCTTATTTAAAATCTAAGCTGTGTGATCTGAGGGAAACAAAGTTGTCATTTCTAGCAAGTCCAACGGTCACAGAAAGCGCTTCCTTTAATGGCTTGAAGTTTTTAATGTTCGTAGCACTGGGTTCAAATCGTCTTACAGTCTTGTCCCACAATGACCATGACGATGATGTCGACGATAGCAACGATTACGATGATGGCGACGACGATGGCGATGGGAACGAAAACGACGAAAAGAAGATGATGTAATTGCTGTTGTTTATTCTTAGTTCGGTTCTAATCAAACAGATTTATTAAACAAAGACATTCCAGGAGCCTTTATTTATTTTTTTTATTCTGGTGAGAGGACTGCACCATCCAGTATGTCTTACTCTTCCTTTTAGGTAAGATAGTAGGATATGATTTTAGAGGCGATTGCTATTTCTAGCAGTTCGAACGAGAACAGATATTTTTCGTTCGTCAGCTGCTGCTATTTCGGTCGCTGCTATTGCTGCTGCTGTTACTGCGGCTGCTGTTGATGGTGATGATGATGATGATGATGACGATGATGATGATGATGATGGCGACGTTGACAACGAAAATAAAATAATTAAAATAAAATAATTATATCACCATATCAAGCAATGAAGTTTTATTTTAAGTTTTTGGAGTGGGTGAGGGTGGTGTATTTTTAAACAGAAAACTTATATCAAACGATATATATATATATATATATATATATATATATATATATATATATGGCTTCTTTTTGTCCTAATATAACACAGTTCTATACAATATTTACTAGTTTAGAAAAATCTACGTATGTCAAGAAGCGTTTTTTCGCCTTTTGAAAGCTTTCTGAAAAGTCCGTGTGTTATCTATATAAGTGAATATTTAAAGACTGCCGCACAATGAAGGGATGAATGTAAGAGGGGAAATGAATGGTGAAGTACAGAAAGACAGTTATTGTGATATTTAAGTGGATAAATCTATAAATTGAATTAGAATTTTGATGGCACAAAACGATATGACATTGTTCATTTTCTATTACCTATCAAAGGCGTCTTTAAACTTCTTATTTGACTTATTATGATAATGATTTTGTCTACATACATGTCATCTGTTGCTATCTCTTCTATAAAATTATTTCTCCTCTTGACAAACAACAATTGACTTGTAGGCAGGCCCCAGTCTTTCCGTCTCAAAAAATCTGTCAATAACTTGTGAAATGAACTTGACCGATCAGCATGCATTATTGACAGGAACAAAATGACTTTCTATAAGGCAAGAGTACTTTCATAATTACCTGCGACCAAAGCTGTTTTCCCTTTCCCCTATAAAAGCTCATTCATTCTCTGGAAACTTTTCCACTTTACTCTGATTCCAATGAAGGAAATATGAAACGGTTTCGAATTACTAATTTATTGTATTAAGAAGAACATAAAAGAAAAAAAAAAAGAAACAAGCAAAACGAAAGAAAGTAACTTCTTATCTCTACTATAACATAAAATAAAATATATCGTCTATAATTCATTCCGTACAGTAGTATAGTTCATTATTTCTTTGGCACTATCTTTGTAGTTTTTATGGGCCGCATTTCTGACAAAAGTGTTTGTTATTTCCCTCAAGAGGTTTGTTGTTTTTTACTACTTCTTTGCTGGTATTTTTTATAAACGTTTTGACGTAAAATGTTTATTGGCCAACATAGATTAACTGAAGTCAACTGTAGCATCGTGATCGTGTCCGTTCTACCATCAGTAGATAACAAAAGATTAAAAGAAAGTGAGAGGGCACCTGAAGTAGCTCAATATGAGAAACCATACATACACACATGCACGCACGCACACGCACGCACACATAAACACACATACATATATACATACGTACACACACATACACAAACTTACATACATGCATATATACACACATATACACATACATACACACACATATATACATACACACATACATACATGCATACATACATATATATGCATACACACATACACACACATATATACATACACTCATACATACATATATGCATACATACATATATATGCATACATACATATATATGCATACATACATATATACATACATACACACATACACGCACATATATACATACACACATATATACATACACACATACATACATACATATATATGCATACATACACATATACATACATATACACATACACACATACACACACATATATACATACGCACATACATACATACATACATGCATATGCATACGTGCACACACGCATACATACATACATACATACATACATACATACATACATACATACATACAAAGAATTAACCATTAGTTTTCTGTAACATAATGCAAGAAAGTGTTCACTTGACGATCTGATGTAGTTAAGCATCCAATTGCCCTTGCACTTCAACAATTCAACACCGCCTGTCGAGAGGTGATGACAGTGGATAAACACAAACACAATGACACACACACACAAACAAACACACACACACACTCACACACAAATACACAAACAAACACGTATATATAATTAAAGGTATAAAACAACAACCATCAGTTCATCAGCTCCCTACAACCTGCATCATCATCATCATCATCACTGATGGCAAAGTCCTAAAATATGTAAAGAAACTCACATATCTGCGCAACTGGGTAAGCTCAAGTGCCTCTTTCATGATGTCTCAACTACATAACAAAAACTACAATGCTTTTGGTAAATTCTGTTACCATCTGTTGGTTGAATGAGGAACATATTTCGAAGTCTGTACATTTGGGTGTGTCTCTTTTGTAAGGTAGGAAGAGGGTATGTCAGTAGTTTTAGTTATATTTTGGTGTTATTAGATTTAATATTTTGCTTTGGCAATGCAAAAGACAAAGGTACAAAGGTGCATATTTAAAAAAAAACTCAATAATTGCATGTGTCAACTTGTTGTAATGGAACTTTCAGGGAGTTTCACAAAATAATATATGTAGGTGGTATGTTTTAGCTGGTCAGTTTCTTTACTTGTTTTTTGTTATTTAAGGTATTTCCTGTTTTTATTTGGAAGAGAAGGGTTGTTAGTCAGGCATGTCATGGTGTTTGTATAGGAATTTGTTTATCCTGTGTTTCGATGGTCACAAAGGGATTTGGATAGGTGTAAAGTTTGTTTGTATGTTTCTGTCTCGATGGTACTTATTCTATAAGCAATTTAATTAGTATGTAAAAATGTTAACACTTGTGTTATACAAAGGTAGAGTTTATGGGCATACCTAAATATACAAACTTACTCACATGAATAAATTCTAAACAATAACATAACGCCATATTTGATCGATAAAAATTTCTCAAAACATCTCTCCATAACAAACCACGCTAAACCTAATTACCAAACTTACACACCCAATGATGATTTTAACTCAACAGAGACGAAATAAAGCTAAGATTAAATTCAATGTATCGCAGTCCGACGATGGCTTACCTGGCCAAAACTTTGAAGTCACTGTCAATAATATTTTCATTTAAGAATTATATATTCAACATTTCAGAGGGAAAAAATTACTTGTATTTTGCGAAATGATGACAGAACACTTACTGAACTCATACGTCATCAACACGGATGAGCAAGCGTGTATGGAATCAGCCGTACATTTCTTTTTTTGAAGAAACCGATTACAGAAAAACGTTGCATAGTGTACTACGACCAATGAACACTCCAAGCTGTGCGCTTGCGCACAAACGGATAAGAAGTGCATACAAGGTTCGCATGATAACATTGAATTACTTCAATTGAAGAACTTAACCACATAATCTATGAAGAAAATCTTAAATAGTACGTACATAAACATGATATGCATAAGTGGTCTTTGAGGCATTTTAACAACGGTAATTCGCATGAATGTGCATATATTTTGAAAAAAAGGCAAAATTATTTGAAAACAAGTAAATTTCTTTCCGCAATTACAGTAATAAAATTTGGAGAAACTTTAACCACGAATTCCCCAAACAGTATCCTTGTGGGTTTATATCGAAGTAAACTTCTAGAAATTTTAACGAGAGATAAAGGATAACTAATTCACAGTGTTATTATGGTGTGTTGAATATCAGCCTTCAACTTATAATCCACCGACCTGTTGTTAGATTGTCGTACACTCTGTAATCGCTTCATCCGTTCCTTTGACAAATAATGTTTTTGCCTTGCAGGCTTACCTACTGCCATTTATAAACATTACAACAATTAAATAACTTCAACCCCCAGAAACAGCTGTCGGACTTAAAATACCATGCCTTCTCCCCTTAGTTTTCTGTATTTTTTGTTCTCTATGTAAATCTGCTCTCTAAATATAAAAATAACTCTATACTTCAGGGTCCATTTTCTGAATATTTCCAGTTTCTGTTTCTTTCTATATATATCCCTACATATATATCTACATGTGTATATGTACGTATATTTATACATCAAGCCCAATCGGGATTATCTGCCTCACTCTCTGTATATATATTTGTTTGTATGTGTATATGTATATTTATGTATGTATATATCTATATATGTATATGTGTCTCTACGTATGTGTGTATGTCTGTCTGTATGTATATATGTACACACATACACATACACATACATACACACATATACACACACACATCCTATATATCCCTTATGGCGATTCATGTATGGGTAATGACATCACATCATCTGCAAAACTTAACTCAAGTTTGAACCAGTGAGTAACGGGGGAAGGATTTCAAGCTGTAGGAGGAACGGATACCATAAGAAATTAAATATAAAAATTAATCTTATGAGAGGGTCATCGAAGGGACGCTTCTTATAAATAGCAACTCGAATATGTTAATTGAACTCAACAGCAGGAAAAATCTGATGACTAGGATCTCAGATCCACCTGAAGATAAACACAAATACCCCCCCCCCCCCCAAAAAAAAATGAACGATAGATATAATAAGAACATGGAGATACTTGAAATAGATAGTAAATGTAAGGACATTGACGGAATTGAGAGTTGTCATAAAAACAATGAAGATGAGAATAAACGAAAACAACACAATAGTGGGTAGGGGAAGAGAAAACGGAACCATAGATTCCCTCCGTCGAGCAGATGTGGGAGCTTCTTGCGTGAGGTTCGCTTACTCCACCGCAAAGAACCTCAATACTGCACAAATAATAGCGTTCCACAACACTCGTAGATTAAAGGAATTAAAGACTATAAACGCAACTGCCGTAGACAAGAACAGAATACGTAAAAACAAACATCGGAAGAAATATATAACTTATATTGATACTAGGAGAAACCAGACGTGCGTAAGGAATGACAGTAGTAGCAAGAAATGTATCAGTCACGCTGCTAATAGTAAATGTAATAATGGTGGTGGTAGGGGGTGGGGAAGAGACTATGACTAAGGAAATGGTGATACTGGAAATGATAGGGGAGGCGAAAGGAATACTAGGAATAATAACATTATAAGCAAGGATTACAGCATTCGTAATAACACTCACAACTGCATCGATTATAGGAGAAGTTCTATGAAAAAGAATGGGGAAAAAGACCATAATCATTATAAGGATAATTGTTGTAAGAGTCACAGGAAATAAGAATACTAGAAGGTTACTGATGAAGATAAAAATATGGAACACAATAGAAGTAATAAGGCGAATGGTAACGAGTGGACTGGAGACAGCAATGGGAAGTTGTGGGTAAACATGGTAGGAACGAAGGTGGAGACGGTGCAAGTAATCCTGGAAATACAGACACGGAAAATGACGAGAAGACAGTAAACATTAATGGCAAAACTAAAAAATGGGGGCCAATGTGAATAACAACAACAACAACGATAATAATAATCCTTTATACTCTAGGCAAAAGGCTTGCAATTTAAGGGGAGAGGGTAAGTCCATTACATCGACCCCAGTACTCAACTGGTACTTATTTCATCGACCCTGAAAGAATGAAAGGCAAAATCGATCTCGGCGTAATTTGAATTCAGAACGTAAAGACAGACGAAATACCGCTAAGCACTTCACCAAGCGTGCTAACGTTCCTGCCAGTTCGCCGCCTTAATAATAACGATGATGATAATGATGATGATGATGAAGATGAATGCCCTGATGCAGGACCAGGCGTGGCTATACCTTGATGCAGTACCAGGCAGTGGCTCCCATGGCTTCTGATCTTAACTGATTGGAAGTGTTATCATGTACATTGTTTTACTTGGTATAAAAGATGGTCTACAGCAAATATTCTGCTGAATACAACAGATTTGCTTGTCAGTTGTTTGACCTTAACCAATTGAGCATGTCCCTTGGTGGCTGACGATATGTGCATCTCTGATCATGAGCAGAAGTAGTGGGGGAGCATCATAGCCATGTGTTGAGAGGAATTCTTTGGAATTTGAATAATTCACCTCTGGATACATCATTAAACAACCCTTATTCAGGGACCTTTTGAGCGGAATGGGCTACTCGACCTGACGAAAATTGTAACTGGGCCCCACCTGCGAGGTCATGCGCTGTTTATCTTGATATGAGATCTCCATATCGCACACATATGGTTGTGATGCATGTGCCTGGTGTACCCTTATCAGACAGGTAGTCATGATGGGTATAATGGGCTTT
>NC_142944.1:1001475-1038975 GCF_046866305.1 Octopus bimaculoides
AAAAGCGCACAGTAAGTTATGTCTTTTGTCTATTACCCAAATTATGCCTAAATTTATCATTATAAGAGAAATCATCGTCATCATCATGATCATCATGATCATCATCATCATGATCATCATCATCATCATCATCGGAAGAGTCGTTAGCATGCCGGATAAACTGCATAACATAATTTTGTCCGTCTTTTACATCGACTCCAGTACTTGGTGTCGATGTAATCGACGTCCCCCTCAAGTACCAGGGTCGATACAATTGATTTTATACATCTCCCAGACCTGTTCTTTTGTGCCTTACCTCAGAAACCATCCATAATTCATTACATTAATTAGGAAGTAAGAATTAAAGTAAATAATTTGCTATTAACATTTTTATTGCAATCAAGTTCAATAGTTATAAGTGAAGATTGATGAAAGAATGCAATTTTTACCAAAGTTGAATGTAAATTGGATGAATTCATAATGTAATCAAAGCAGTTCAGTTTACGTGACAGAGTTTATAAAGAATGCGCATGCGTGTCAAGGTCTTGATGGTTTCTTCTGCTAATAAATATTTTGCTGTTTAAGTTAAACCGGTGAAGTGGTAGGAACGCCATGTAGTGGGAACACACTTGGGATCTTACAATTGCGAAGCAGATTTTTTTTATCACTCGGCCATGTTTGCACCCAATCAACAAATGCAGGTAGGTATCCAACCAACAAATGGCGTTCTGAGATAAAATCCCGTTCAGACCAGCTTTACCTTTCATTCTTTCGGAAGTCGATAAAAATGAGTTCCAATCCAGATTTTTGAATTCTTGAGATTATTAGACGATTGGGTGTGATACGTTGTGGTCTCTGTTACAGTCTCTGCGTTCTTCTGTCAGCAATGTCTGCAATGACACGGATGCTAGGCTACATTGGTCCAAGTTGGTGGTATTTCTGTTGGGTAAACATTAATAGTGAGGAGAAGAGAGGCATGTCCATGTATGCATGGTCAACTACTTCCCAAACTTCCAGCTATGTACATATATGCCTAAAATTGTTTGATACGTCCAGACCGTCACTGATAAAAGTTCTCTCCCTTTACCACCACAGAAATCGTTTTTATACAGTGTGCATAATTAAATGACTTCATGTGTTCATACCATCGCAGTTATTTCTTTTGTATATATATATATCATCTGATATCTTTAATATCCAACAACTCTCTCAGATCACTCGTGCTCCGTCTTAGATGTAACCAAATTATATTCATCCAACAGAGCATTTCTTTTTTGCCTTCTTGCTCTCTCTTTCTCTTTATGTACCATGTTTGTTTTACAGACGCCGGTGTTCGTAGCCCTCCATACTAAATTCGGTAGATTCATGGTTGTTCTTCGCAAAGGACTTACTTTGAATTCATTTACAGTTAATTCTGTTAATCTCTCGCTCTTCCGTAGCTTACCCTCGATGCAGTGTGCCTGTTTAACCCTTTACAAGGGAACTGGTTCACATGACAACTGATGTGATAACAGATCATACACAGTAAATTTATCTCAAGCCTCCACAGATCTTTTAACCTTAAATGTCCTTATGTCACGCAGTCCGACACCTTGCATTTGCTTCACTGAGTCTACCTTTTGCACACAGAAGGAACACCTCCTCGTTGTCAACGGAAGTAAAAGAATCCTGCGTCTGCATCGACGATGAATCTTCTAGTTGTTCAATAAACTGAACTGTCTACGCATTGTATTAGTTTCAAATTCTGGCACAAGGTAAACAATTTCGGGGCGGTGGGGTAAGTCAACTACATCGCCCCCAATGCTCAACTGGTACTTATTTCATCGATTCCGAAAGGATGAAAGGCAAAGCCGAACTCAGAACGAAAAGACGGACGAAATGCCTTTCAGCATTTTACCTGTGTGCTAACCATTCCACCAGCTCGTCGCCTTAATCTATGCAGTATATCAAAGAGTAGATGGCTGGGGATGTCAAAGAGAAAATCTTATCGTAATTCTGTGGTAAAATTAGCATGACACAGTCTGATAAGAGTGGCTTTCTGAACTGCAGATTCAGTCCATTTAGCAGACTACCACATAGTTTCCATCAATCGATTTCCTACTCACAGGACTTCAATCCATTCGCAGATATGGTAGAAGGTACTGACCAAAAACGCCATATCGTGGGAGCACATTTGGGATCTTACAATTGTGAAGCAAATTTCTTCACCACTTGGTCATGTTTGCACCCAACCAACAACGTGAAATTTTTGCCAGCATAACAGGGGCGTTTCTTGCTTGATTTTCCATAAATAGCAACTAAATATCTTTTGCCTTAGATTAATAAGAATGCATTGAAGATCGCAATGGAAACATAAAAAAAACATAAACACGATGATCACGACTGGAACGCTTTCGATCATATATCTGCTTGATCAGATTTTATCCTGGTCTAGATAGTACAAGTATTTTCTGTATAGAATCACCATACTGTCAGTAATTCGGAGATGACTATTGATCATCTTGATTGTGTATCTTTACACACCAGAAAGCATGATTGCAACGTCAATAGGGTATCAGCCAACCGTCTATGTGATCAGTCGTTCGTATCCTTTCTTTAACATTGCATTGCGTTTATCATTAAGAAATGATTCTTTATGCTTGGTAAATTTGGAGGTAAAAAATTCTATAGTTTTTACAATTTTTCCGATGGATATTATTAATGGAACTTTAGAAAATTAACCGGCCATTTTGTGAAGTTTTCGCAATTTTTGAATAAAATTAACTTCTATCGGACACAATAGCTGCAAGCATTTAAAATATTTTGATGGTATAATTTACAAAAGTTGGTCCACCAAGTGATAAGTGAAAATAATAACTATGAAATTCCGAAGAGACGCAACTGTCCACATACACAGGAATATTAATTATTTTCTATGTTCTTTCAATAAAGTAAAAAAAACTGTACAAAATATAAGAAAGAATATGTATCTTCTACTCTTGCGCAGTGTTACATGAGAATGAAAGAGAATCTATAGAATTCCAAGACTAATCCATAGAATTTTTTTCCTCTTTTTTTTTTTTTCAAAATATTTGAAACAATGTAATATTTCTAAAAGCGTTCACTGGTTTTGTAGCAATAATTTAACAAATGTAAGTTTGACAGAGAATCGTAAAAATGTCGAAACTGGAAATTGTTATATTGAAGAAGAAGAAGAAGAAGAAGAAGAAGAAGAAGAAGAAGAAGAAGAAGAAGAAGAAGAAGAAGAAGAAGAAGAAGAAGAAGAAGAAGAAGAAGAAGAAGAAGGATTATTAAATTTTTTATCGATTTCTGATATTAGCATACGACCGCTAGGTTATAAGGCAAAAATATAGTCGTGTGAATCAACTACTATATATACGACTGTTTGGTAACTTATTATCGTCGTCCAGTTCCGGACAGTTGAAAGACAAGTTCGATTCCAACAAGATTTGATCTGAAATCAAAACATAAAAGGAACCTTAGTAAATATTTCACGACAATTCCATCATTTTATGTTCATGTTTCGCGTTCTTGGGTGGGTAGGTTCAATCCAGCGGCAGCGTCACCACCACCACTACCACCACCATCTTCTGGTCATTGAGTACTTTTAAGAGAGTTTACTCGGTGCAAGCAACCTTGACTAGATCTCCGGTTTCCGGATAAATTCCTCTTTTCCTGCCGCCAGTTTTGGAGGACTTGAAAAAGGAGGAAGAAAAAGAAGAAAATCATGGTTGCTATCCTACCTTCCAAAGCTAAATGGTAAAAGAAGCTATTTCCATAATTACCATTTATTATCATAAACAATGCATCACGAAACTAAAATTAAAAAAAGGGTAAAAACAGAATCTTTAAAATTCCTTGAAATTGAAACTGAGAAAAGTGAGTTTACTAACATAGAATTCAAAAACAAAGCCTAAAACCCAACATCTTCTGGAAGGTGTATTGGCTTTTAGATATATTATCAACGATGTTCAAAACATTGTATTTTACCTCGATTCAAAATAAAAATGGGGTGGAACCCTATATTGATTACAGCTTACCCATAAATTACTTTCAACATATTCTATTATTTCTGATTCAAAACAACAACAGCAACAACAACAACAACAATAATAATAATAAATAAGGTCTATATTGCGAGATGGTAAAAAGAAAAAAAAAATTGTAATATTTCTATATTTAATATGAATACCGTTGTTCAAATTGCTAGTCAATATCTTCTACTTTTTTCGATCAAACTATATTTAGCAAATATATATCGATCCTGCAACATGTGCCACAACATGGTGAAATATTTCTCTTCTTTCTTTCTTTCTTTCCTTCTTTCTTTCTTTCTTTCTTCTCATTATTATTATTATTATTTTATGTTTGACTTTTGTTTTGCATTTGTACAAGTTGGATCCAAGTCTCACCCAGAGACCTCAAGAGACAACAAGTTAGAAGTTCATGTAGGTGTTATGCCTAGGGTACCATATATTTGGATTTGTACAGTTTTGTTCAAGTGAATGTTTAAGAAACCATAAGAAAATTATGTGTTTGCTTTAAAATTTGAGATCACATAGACAGTATTTTACGTAGGATATGGGCAGTTCCCATGAGCACTATCTTTTGGACTTCAGCCATTTTGGGGTTTCCTGGTATCTGAGCTAGGTAGTAATCAGCCCGTTTCGCTGTCATTCCCAGGGCACCTATGACAATAGGTATTGTTTTCGTCTTCAGATTCCACATTTTGCTAATTTCTATTTCAAGATCTTTATATTTGCTCAGTTTTTGGTAGGTCTTGACAGATACGTTTATATCGATTGGGACAGTCATATCAATGAGGAGGCATGATTTTTGTCTGAAGTCTTTCAGTATGATGTCTGGCCTATTTGCGTCTATCTTTCTGTCAGTTTGAATGGTGAAGTTCCAGAGGAGTGCAATGTGATCATTTTCAAGTACTGGGGGTGGTTTGTGTTCCCACCAGTTTTTATCATGGGGCAAGTCCAGGTTTTTGCATATTACCCAGTGAATATATTGTGCAGCTCTATCATGCCTGTTGAGATACTCTGTAGGCGCAAGCAGACTGCACATGGAGACAACATGATCGATGGTCTCATTTTGTTGTTGGCATATACGACATAATGGGGTGCTGCCGTTCTTTAATATGTTGGCCTGGTAGTTCTTTGTAGGTAGGCATTGATCTTGGGCTGCTATGATAAACCCCTCTGTTTCTGATTTCAAGCCAGAGGCCATTAACCATTGGTGGGTAAGGGCTTTGTCAATATCTGCATTATTCGCTCTCTTTGGGTATTTGCCATTGAGAGGTTTTCCATGCCATTTTTCAGTCATAATATCTAAGGCAGCAATTTTTGCACGGGTTTTCAAGCGCTTAGCTTTTTCTGCAGGTGTTTCTAGTTTGTCTAATTCTTGAATTTGTTGCAATTGGAATTCACTTAGATAGTCCTTTGCCTGTTATTATTATTATTATTATTATTATTATTATTATTATTATTATTATTATTATTATTATTATTATTATTATTATTATCGTTGTTGTAGTAGTTGTTATTGTACGAACGCCGAGACCATCAAAACAGAAATAATTCTGAAGAAAATGTCATAATACAATAACAGGTAATTGTGACTCTCTTTAATTTTCTACAATATTCCTTCCCTCTATAAATGCATCGACCTCGTCGTCGTCGTCGTCGTCGTCGTCGTCTTCGGTGTCGTCATTATCGTCATTGTCATCGTCGTCGCTGTTACCTACTCCTTCTTCTCCTCTCCACCACCATCAACAAGTCGCAGTGGAGAATGGAACGGATCGGTAACCTCACCTATTTTTAATTAAGTAAGTGTTACCATATTTAATGAATGATCATGGAAAAGTTAACTAGAAATGCGGTACGAAAAATTAAATATTAACAATTTTAGTTAATTACTAATATTACTTTCATTGCTTTCGTGAACTACAAAATGAGTAAATGGAATGAGCTCAACAACTGGGAAAAATTTGAAAAACAAAACGATGTTTGCTTTTGTTACTTACATATTTTTGATAAAATACAAAGGAAAGATTTGTACGCGAGAGTCATAAATTGGCTCACCCTAAACGGGCCCTACACTTCTCATTATTAATTCTTCTTGACAGAATCTGCCTTTATTTCCTGAAAGGGTTATTGCGATACTTAACTAGAATAAATGAATTTGATCTTGTAATAATGCGCGTATACGATAACGTCTGTTTGTATTTGTGCATATATCACAAAGTGCGGATGTTTACATGGGTCATCCAATAAATAGTGCGGTTTCTTAAAATTGAATGAACTAAAAGTCGGAGGGGGACGGAATAAACTACCTGCATCAACTCGCTTTAAGAACAGGTAGTAATTTTACCTAGCCTTCATTCTTAGCGGAAGCTTTGAAAAGTTCAATTCGATTTTAACAGTTATTTTTTGCAAAGCTATAATAGAAGTGACAATGGAAAGTGCGAGGAATATTAATGCAGTAAATGGGAATCGGACAATGTAAGCCAGTGTCAACGGTGTTTCCAGAAGTTCCAAGCCGGAAACTTTAGCGGAGAAGACGAGTCTCGTCCTGGAAAATCTGTAGAGCTCGGCGAGGACGTCCTGCAAAACTTGGTGGAACAAAATCCTATCGTAACTGTTGAGGAACTAGCAGAGATTTGGTCATTCAACCACTCATCAACACCTGTGTGCCATCGGAAAAGTCAGTAAGCTGGGTCATTGAAATCCTCACAAACTTTCCGAGTTTAATCATGCACAGAGAGTGAATGTGTGCTCTTCTTTGCTGTCACATCTCACGAATGAACCTTTTTTTAACCAAATAGTGACTGGTGACGATAAATGGGTTCTCTGTAAAAATGCCAAGCGCCGAAGACAGTGGGTACGGAAAGGAGAAACACCGGTATTCCAGGCTAAAGAAGATCTTCACCCACGTAAGGTGTTGTTATCTGTTTGGTGGGATACTTTTAAACCCAAACCAAATGATAACAAAGGAGCAACTTGAGCGGCTTAAGTCAGCGCTAGAAGAAAAACGACCATCTTTGGTTTCAAGACGAAATGTGTTCTTCCATCAGGATAATGCTCGGTCACATACAGCAAGGACGACATTCCAAAGGCTGGAGCAGTTTGAATGGGAAACGATGTCCGACCCACCATATTCGTCGGACATTGCCTCACCTGATTATCATTTATTTCGCAGTCTTCAAAAATCATTTGGACGGAAAAAATATGAGTTCTGTAGACCAGGTCAGAATAGTACTGGAGGAATATCTTTCATCACAGACAAGTGAATTTTGGAAGAGGAGTCTTGCAACTCTACCAGATTGATGAAAGAGCATTGTAGAAAATGAAGGCGAGTATATATTGTAGACTAAAAAAGAACTGTGTTTATTTTAATTTTGAAAAATAAAAGAAATATTTAAAAAACTGCATTATTTATGGGATGACCCAATACATCGTGTTATTTTGTGTGCTGAAATACATCGTGTTATTTTGTGTGCTGAAATACATCGTGTTATTTTGTGGAGAAGCGGAAAGTGAGAGAACGAGCTAACATGTTTCTCCAGTTTGATTGCCGATGGCCAAAAGTTAGGTCTGATTCTTAGCTGCAGCTTCTTCCTTTAGTTACTATATTTCTGGTGAAAGTATTAAAGTTATCTAAATTAACCTTTCAAATTTGATGGAAAATTTTAATTTAGATAATTTTAACCCCTTTTCTTATCATATTTCTGTTGAATTCCACTGCCTTTCTTTCAATTAATTTTGAAAATAATGAAGAATTTAGTATAATAAATTTGTCATTATTAAAATGATGTTTAGAACAAATTAACATGAAATTTTTAATGGAAGGTTTCAATTCAGAAGTTTGTATCGTTGAACTAAGGGGCGTTCTCGGCCGGTTTGTCATCAAAAGGTTATACTGCAGAGAGGTTGAGCGGCTATCTAGTATTGTCAAACAAAAAGAGTCAAGCTGCTTTGTTGGCCTATGCTAGGTTGGCTTACATTTTAAAGATATTTTGTCTGTAGAACTTGGCCAATTGAAATGTATTTTAGCAATTTTGACTCTTCACGGTCATAATTTAATTTATACTCAATAGAATCACGCTAATTAAGCATGTTGTAACTGAAGAAGGCCAAACTAAATGCTGTTATTTAATGTAATCATATAAGGGTGTGTATGTCTAAGCAAAAGCAAGTGTGGAAAGCTGGCGAGAACAAAATACACAACACATCAGACATGATAAATTTTGAATCTTGTTTCCAGTATTGTCAAAAGTAGCTGTAATTCATTAATATGAATGTTAAATAGCATTTATGTTTACAAAATACATCTTTTCTTTTTATTCTTTCTTCTTTCATAATTATCTGGAAACAGATCTGGCATTGTCATATTTTTATCAGCCACGGAAATATATGGTCATCAATTAATATGGCCGCAAGATGAATTATTGCTACATTCAATTAGTAACATTAATCTATAGCATTTTGTTTTTCTTTTTAAAGGAATATAATTCATTAATTATGACTAACAAGCAGCTGACATGGTTTTGCCAATTTGTCCATTCAGAAATATTGCTGACTTAAAAGAAATCTAACCATTGTTTATTATCACACACTGTCTTTTCAAATTTTCTCTCGTGTCCTTGTAATATTGATGTTTTATCTATGTACTCTTAGAAAACTGGGGCTACTGTGTAAGCAAACACGTCTTGCAAATGTCATGCAACGCGTGTTATAAGCATCAGCTTCTTTTTAAGCGTGTGTATCTGATCTGAACCTCAGATTAAAAGTCGATCTATTATGCAACTACGTAAGTCGTGTTACATTTCTATATAACAACAACAGACGATGCAAACGTCAGTTGGTTGGTTGGCTGGCTGGTCGGTTGGTTTATTTAGTCAAGCTTCACATCGTACAAAGAGTGAGTGAGAGACACACACACACGCAAAGAGACAGGCAGAACAAGGGAGAGAAAGAAAGAGAGAGGGAGAGGGAGAGATAACATATGAAGTACAAGATGAGTGTCCTTTAACTTTCAGAAGAATACACATTTTCCTATGCACAAAGCAGATATAGGATTTCGTTGAAGTAGACTGTGATTAAGTTGATAAAATTAAGGAGAATAACACACACACACACACACATCATCATCATCATCATCATCATATCGCGAGTGAAGATTTACGGAGGGGGACGTCAGTATATTTATCTATCTATCTATCTATCTATCTATCTATCTATCTATCTATCTATCTATCTATCTATCATCATGGACGGACGGTAGACACATCGGCTCCCATGTAAGTTGCATTTTTCACCTCTTAAAGACCTATTTTGTTTTAAAATTTTGTATAAGTTGTGTATAACACAAAATACTTCGTGAACATATATTTTTCAAATCGGAAATAGCTCTATTTAGAGCCTTATTTCCAAAAATTCAAACATATCACAAATGTCCTTGCTAACACGACCACTGTCCTCACCACTGCTACTACCAGTGACAATAACAACAGCAACAACAACAGGACACCGACCTTCAACACCAACACCACCACTACTTCGACAAACTCTGCCGCCACTACCACCACCACCTTTGAACCTGGCAGTACCAACACCACTGTCAATACCACCATCAGCAACTACAAGACGAACAAGATAAACAACACCACAAACGCCACAAACAACATATCTGCCAGCATCACAAAAATAAATTTTGCCGATGCAACGAAAGAAAAAAGAACAATATTAACATTCACCCAAAAACAAATCAATGACACAAAATCCCTTCTCACGAAAGAAGGTGACACTGTACAAATACACATACCAAAAGCAATCATTGAAAATACAAACAAGAAGCACATATCATACAGACTTATCAACAAGAAAACGAAGCGACCGGAGAATTTCTCCACCCAAAAAATTGAGATTTGTCTCAAACCGATATGGCCCTTTCAAAGTCATGTTACTTGGGGACGAAAATTTGCCACGGTCCTAGTACGCTTTAAGAGCGAACAGTTAGCGAAGGAATTTTCAACACTCTCTCTCCACACAGATGACTTGGTGATGATACCGAGTTATCTTGGACAGAGAGTGACGAAGGTGACAGTAAAGAATGTCCCTTCACAAGTGGAAACCCAGTGGATAGTAGGTTCTATATGCCTCGAAATGGAGGAGGCAAATATATTAGAAATTGCTACTGCAGAGGAGAAAAACTGGGAAGGAGGAAAAAAAGTCGAAGTCCTCCTCCACATCACTGAAGAGGAGTGCCAAAAGATCCCCACACACATCCAACTGGCAAAGGACCACAAGTTATATGTAGTGGTGGAAGGAAGGCGGCCACGTTGTTATGTATGAGGCAGCGAGGCACACCTCAAGGACAGTTGCCCAACCGCCGCCAACCAAAAAAAGCAACAAGGGCAACCACCAAAACCCGGAAAAAAACCCTACTACCAACACCACCATCAACAATCAAAACAAGAGAAACACAAGCAACACTGGCAACTGAGAAGACAACAGCATCTGCAAAAACAACAAGTGAGGAAGCAGGGGAAAAGAAAGAAAATTCCAAGACTGTTTCCCCCTCCTCCACATCACACACACCTCACACAAATAACAAGCCATCAGCATCAACAAAAACAGCAACACAACCACTCACACAAGCACACACAGACGCTCACAATTTGCCCCTACCCCTTTCCGATTCCTCAGAACCTTCGTCGGAAGATGAAAGTAATGAGGAATGGCAAATAGCCCAGAAAGGAAGGAGGAAGAGGAGCAAGAAAAGAAAAGCAAACACAAACAAAGCAGGGAGATACACAACTCCCGAAAACACTCCAGACACCAACACAAGCACACACAACTACAACACAAGCAACAAAACCCCAAAAGCAAGTACACACACAATGCTCACTGCCATCAACACAAAAAACTCAGAGTTGATGGAATACATCAACACAAAAACAAACATAACAAACGAAGACATAAAAACCAGCAACCACCCATACACAACACCGCCAGAACACATCAAAATACTACACATAACACCAACCCTGCACCACACACTAAAATCTATTTTTCCAAAGGCAGTTGGCAAATGCCAAAAATACCTGGCGAAAAAACTATATAGTGATCTCCTCGAAGAAAACCCGAAGGAGGAGACACAAAAACTCTCAAACGGTAAGTGACTCTCTTTATAAAACTTTAACACTCAAATCAAAATGATGCTCAAGATTGGTTGTGTAAATGCGCGTGGCTTGGGGTCCCCTTGAAAACAAGGGTACCTCCTAAATGACATAAAGTCACATAAACTAGAAATCATAGCCATAAGCGAGACCAGACTCCATGATCCGCGGGCCCTATCGTCCATGTTTGGCAGACAGTTTAACATTTATTTTTCTCCCTGTCTGCCGCGAATGGGCGGTAGTGGCACGGCGGTACTCTTTCGCAAGAGTCTGGATCTCGAAGTAAAGACAGTATTCATAGACCCGGAGGGTAGATTGGTTGTTCTGGATGTCGATGGTAGCGATGGGTGTGCTTTTCGACTCATATCAGTATACGCACCACCTTTAACAGGTAGGCCGGATTTCTTTCGACGTCTAGAAGTATTCCTAGGAACGTCTCGTCCTTTACTTTTAGTGGGGGATTGGAATGCTACCTTGGACACGCATCTAGACTATGTGGGCAGAGATAGGAATAGACGGGGATGCAAATGCCTCAAAGACCTGCTCAGACGCTTTCAACTGTCTGACAGGTACCGACTCGATTACCCGAATGCGCCAATGTGGACATGGACAAACCGCATCGGGTCGTCGAGATCGTATCTAGATAGAATACTGTGTAGGAGAGTAGATAGAGATAGCATAGGGTGTCCACAATTTCACATAGTCAGCTACACGGATCACAAACTTGTGACGTGTACGCTAGACTTAGATAAGACACATAGGCAGGGCTCCGGTTACTGGAAACTAAACGCGTCTTTCCCGTCGAGACCAGTTTTCAGAGACCGGATTAGCACGTTAGTAAAGAGGGCTTTGACAGGAGCCATCATCAATAACAAATGGTGGTTTGCCCTCAAGAGAGCAATAAAAGCAGAAGCGGTTAGGTATAGCAAAGCACTAGCCATAGACAGAAACAGAGTAGAGGGTGAACTAGTTAAGAAGCTAGAAGAGGCAATTAGAAGTGGCATCGCATCCGACGTTTTGGCGGCGAGGTTGGCCCTTGACCAACACTTCAACGCCAAACACGAAGGGTGCGTTGTCAGGGCTAGGATGCGTGCTCTAAGAAACGAAGGTGTTGGAGCCGCACGAGAGGCCCGGGTGGCGGAGGCGCAACAGGGCAACAAAGCCACCATTCGGTCTCTGGTGGACGAACAGGGGCGCGAACTGCTCGAGCCAAGCAAAATGTGTGAGGCCTTTCAGCGGCACTTTGCTCGACTGTTTGGGACGAATGGCGAGCGAGAACGCAGGGTGGACTTCAGTGCCTACCTGCACAGCCTGCCACGACTCTCGGCAAGAGAGGCGGAGTGCTGCGAAGGTGCCATCACGGCGGCGGAAGTGAGGGACGCGATGGCGGGATGCTCGAGGGACAAATCTCCGGGTTTGGATGGTCTGCCCTACGAGCTTTACAACTGTAAGCCAGACTTGTTTGGAGACGTCTTGGTGGCGGTGTACTGCAACTGGCAGCAAAACGAGAGCATTCCCGGTTTTGTGAGTCGAGGAGCCGTAACGCTGCTGAAGAAAGATCCAAACAAGGGGGACGTCATAGATAACTTTAGGCCCATCACTCTGCTCAATGCAGACTTGAAAATTTTGGCCAAGGTGTTAGCCAAGCGGTTGGCGCTTGTCATCGAGAAACTGATCGGCAAGGCGCAAACGTGCGCGGTGCCGGGCAGGAGCATCCATGACAACCTCCATCTGATGCGCTACATCACAGAGAGGGTAGTTAAGGAACCTGGCATGGGTGGGGCCCTGATCAATTTAGATCAATCGAAAGCTTTCGATAGGGTAGACCATCAATACTTGGAGGCTGTCCTCATAGCGGCCGGCTTCGGTCCCATTTTCCGCGGCTGGATGGCTGCCTTGTACAGAGGCATCCGTTCGGTAGTTCGCGTCAATGGGCATCTATCAAGACCCTTCGACATTGCACGTTCGGTCCGTCAGGGATGCCCCCTCTCGTCGCTTCTGTACGTGCTGACTCTCGAGCCACTACTGCAGAAGCTGGCGACGCTGAGGGGCATCCCGCGAGAGTTGGGATGCGGGACGAGCGTGTCGGCATACGCGGACGACGTCACCGTCATAGTGTCTAGCCAAAAGCACATCGAGCTTGTCGGCGAGACACTGAGAGACTACGAAGCGGTACCGGGAGCGAAAATCAACCGGGATAAGTCAGTGGGTTTGCGGCTCGGCACCTGGAGAAGCAACCCCATGCCGTCAAGTAGCGCCTCCGTCGTGGGACGTTGGACTGACGGTCCGGTTGAGATGCTCGGGGTTTGGTTTGGTCCAGACCTCCAAACGGAGAAGAACTGGGACGAGATAACGAGAAGGGTGGCCACTCTAGCCCGGCAATGGGCCGAGAGGAAGCTTTCCCTGAAAGGTCGGGCGGAGGTGGCGAACACGTACATCGCGTCCGTCATCTACTACCGCCTGACCGTCGTTCCTTGTCCCGACCCTACCATCACCAAACTGGAGCGCATCCTCTTCCGCTTCTTGTGGAAAGGAAGCGTTCCGATGGTTAGGTGATCCGTTTGCTGCCAACACCCGTTAAAAGGAGGACTGGGCATGCCGTGGTTGATGATGCGCAGACACGCGCTGAGACTGCGACATCTCCGGCTCTACGTAGACAGCGGTGAACAGGTGTGGTCACCGTTTGTGCGGCGCGCTTTCCCGCAGCTCGTCTCCATGACCGAACTGCAGTCATGGATCAAGAAGAGGCCGAGGAAGGGCGAATGGCACCGCGAGTGTCGCGCTGCTCTTCGGCAACTCCAACAACCCGGGTCAACCTTGAGCGACTGCATCACAACTAACGCATTCTATAGTGGATTAGTGGAGGGAAGGTACGACGACGATCTCGGGGCGAACCTGGGTGTCGACGAGGAATACCTGACCCGCCTGTTTAAGACGACCTTCGGGCCGGGACCTATGGACAACTTCCAGAGATCCCTGGCCTGGCAGTGCTATCGAGAAGCACTACCCGTTCGGGATAAGCTCTACAGGCATGGCTCGAGAAACACGGGGCCGACCTGTCCGAGATGCCGGCAGAGCGACGAAACCGTTCTGCACGCACTCGTACAGTGTCCCACCATTTCCGAGCTGTGGGCTTACGTTGAACAACTGCTATCGCGTGTGGGACGAGTCGGTCTATCAGCCGAGTCTATCGTGAATATTGTCGCGCCTCCTTCCTTTAAACGGGAAGGAAGAGCTATTTTCATCGTACTTGTGGCTATGGCGAAAGAATGTGTATGGTGGACGCGTCTGAAAGGTCTAGAGACAAAGACTTTCCTCTCTGGGCAATCTCTCATCAACTTCTTCAAGTATCACCTGAAGAGGAAGGTGAGAGTAGAAAGGGAAGTCTTGTCTAGTGAATGCTTCAAAAAAAGATGGGTGAATGTAGCAAGGATGGCACGTGTGAACGACGGAGCCATCTTGAGCATAACCCTATGAACAAGAAAAAAAATAAAACAAAAAGGCAAAAGAGAGTCACTTACTGTTATAGTTTCTTCAATGAGAATATTGACCAAGGTTACCGTGGTCTTTTCCGTAGGCTTTTCCTTCCACGGCTAAACCTAAACTGTCCTCCCCTCTTTTTAACGAGAACATTACTGTGTGATACACGATCCCTATTGATCGGCCTTTCCTTTTCTTTTTTTTTTTTTTTCGATCCCTTTTGATCGAACTCCCCCTTTTTCCCTTCCTACGATCCCTTTTGATCGACACCACCAATTTTTTTTTTTTTTTCCTTCCTTCCCCCTCCCAAAAAGAAAAGCTCTACATTGTATTTGTCCCATCTTCGTTGAGCCCTGTGTGGCTAATAAAAGAAATGTATCTATCTATCTATCTGCCATCCAACAGCGTCTCCATCGTGGGACGCTGGACGGACGGACCGGTTAAATTGCTCGCAGCCTGGTTCGGTCCGGGCCTCCAAATGGAGAAGAACTGGGGCGAAATAACGATTAGGGTGGCCACTCTCACCCAGCAATGGGCCGAGAGGAAGCTATCCCTAAAAGGTCAGGCGGAAGTGGCAAACGCGTACATCGCGTCCGTCATCGATTACCGTCTGACCGTCGTGCCTTGTCCCGACCCTACCATCACCAAACTGGAATGCATACTCTTCCGCTTCTTGTGGAAGGGAAGCGTTCCGATGGTTAGGCGATCCATTTGCTGTCAACACCCGCTAAATGGAGGGCTAGACATGACATGGTTGATGATGCGCAGACATGCGCTGAGACTGCGACATCTCCGGTGCTTCATAGACGACGGTGAATAGGTGTGGTCGCCGTTTGTGCGGCGCGCTTTCCCGCAGCTCATCTCTTTGGCCGAACTGCAGTCTTGGATCGAACAGAGACCGAGGCTAGGCGAATGGCACCGCGAGTGTCGCGTTGCTCTCAAGCAACTCTGCCGTCCGGGACCAAACTTGTGCGACTTCATTACAACAAAGGCGTTCTATAGAGGATTAGTGGAGGGGAAGTGCAATGACGTTCTCGGGCAGAATCTGGGCGTCGACGAGAAACACCTGACCCGCCTGTTCAGGATAACTCTCCGGCCGGGACCTATGGTCAATCACCAAAGATCCCTGGCCTGGCAGTGCTATCGAGAAGCATTACCTGTTCAGGATAAGCTCTACAGGCACGGTTCGAGATACACCGGACCGACTAGCCCGAGATGCGGACAGAGCGACGAAACCGTTCTGCACGCACTCGTGCAGTGTCCAACCATTTCGGATCTGTGGGCTTATGTCGAACGGCTGCTGTCACGTGTGGGACGAGTCCGCCTGTCGGCCGAGTCTATCCGGATGTTTGCTCCGTTATCTTCTCTCAACCGGGAAGGCAAGGCAGTCTTCATCATACATGTATATATATGTATATATGTCTATATGTGTGTGTGTGCGCGCGCGCGTGTATGTATGTGTATATGTATATAAATTAAGAAACGAGAAGATTAGATTTGGTATTAAACTTTATTCTGTACAACGTTCGTTTCGACCCGTCCTGCTGTTGTCCTTTATGTGTTGGACTATCTTCAACATGTTGTGTTATCCAATTTGCAGTCGGAATCTCATCAGGTACATCCATAAAGTTGTGTCTCACTAAAGATCTTGAGTGTCGGCTGCCATGTTTGTGATATACCCATCTAGTTAATAAAAGGCAAACAAGACTGCAGAAACGCAAGAATTCAAATAAGAACATGGAAAACCTGCGTTCCTGTTTAGATAAAATAACATAATCAGCTTAATTAATTTAATTACCCCAACTGGGACTGCGGATTTCCTAAAGTAGATCCATTGGATATATAACAGGACTGCGGATGACAATAGGTAGACTAAGCTATTCCCGTGATCTCTCTACTCAACACTTAAAAACACTAATCGACTTATACCTATTAGTCCAAAATATCATGGTTATTATGTTGTGTTTGGAGAGAATCATTCTGTTTTAACGCCTTATTAATTAACATACTCAACGGTTCAATTTCCACTCATTTATATTTTCCTATTATATATATATATATATATATATACATACACACACGCACACACACATATGTGTGTGTATATACATACATACATACATACATATATATATACATATATATATATATATATATATATATATATATATATATAAACAAATAGTAAATGAGTATATGCATATATACGTACAGGTATGTGCATACCGACATCCACCTGTATGTATAGGTGCATATCTGGGTACAGGACATTGCAAACAAACGTAGACGAGAACACACGAGCCACATAGAGAACATCTCCTTCATCAGCCACCCACGTTTTAACACCGGCGTTTCGACGAGCTTGGGCAGGACGCATCGCTAAAACGGCTCGTCCCATGGATCGCAGATTAAATTTGTATACGCAAATTAAATCTAGCCATGGAGGAATGTAGTGGCGGACAAAAAACAAGACAGGAAAACAAACAGAAAAGGCTTTACGGCCAGACGAGAAAAATTATGTGTGTAAGAACGCGATGAGGCACGGACCCGAGAGGGACAAAGTGGTGCGTGCGTTGCTTGGCGAAAGCCAAGGAAGGAAAGGATTATATATATATATAGTTCAAAAAAGGAAAAAGACAAAAAAACAACAACAAAAAACAACAATGTGAGGACGTGATACAGATTGTGTTACTAGACGCTCGGGAAAGGAAAGAAATATATATATATAACTAAAATTATTATCAATATTCTCGAAAATATACGTTAATTGAACGTTATCATGGCTATCCAAAATTAGTAAAATTCCAACAGAACATCTGAAAAATTACTAGTTTATAAACGCTATCAAAAAGAACGCCTAAATTCAATTCAACCTAAGACATGCCTTAATTCACCTAATAGTGACGTCATTGAATAACAAAAATGTCTTATATAAGTAAAATAAAAATAAATATCTTTAAGAAAAATCATTCAACTATTTTTGACTTCAGTGGATGATGAAATAGAAATAAAAATTAAAAAAAAACAACAAATATAAGAATTCTACATTATGACACTTAGAAATGAACATAAAAAATAACCTAAAAAGAGGTTATTTTTAGTGACGTCACTGGGTAACTGAAGATTAAAATATAAAGATAAGAACTCTGAGTTATGATTGATAGAAAGTTAGATACTTCGCAACAATTAGTTATCTATTTACTCATTAAACTTTTTATAAGAATTAACCTTATATGATAAATGAAAAATTATTATAATTCATAATTGAAATATTTGAATGTCTTTGTAAATTTATGGCAACCTCTTATTGTAAAGTGTCCATTAAAATTCAATATATATATATATATATATATATATAAATAAAATTAAACTGAACAAATTCCTCACCTGTGCATTTGCGACACACACACACACACACACATCGCAAATATACAAATGAGAAATTTGTTTAATTTTATTTAAAGATAAATATTTTCTTTTTAAAATTAGTATTTATTTCATAATTTTGAATGAGGTCTCAGAAATGTTGCTAAAACTTAAATTGTAATTATTGTATGTAAGCTATATTTCCTGATTTTACTAATGGTAACAAAAGTGCACTTTGAATGACAGTCATCGTAGACGGGTGTTATAATAATAGATATTCGGTCTGTAACACACCTTTACTAAAAAAATATAGATTTATACTCATTCTATAGCTTAGTTGCCATATAATTACAAAATAAGCAGATGCGACCAAAATTAACGCGGGTAACCACATACCAAGCTGTTTCTTTTGGTAGTTTAAATACAAATGCTTTCTGACAATTATCATGACCTCGGAATACTCTGGAACTCGCAGCAAGTGGAATGGATACAGATATTGTGTAACCAGTGCACGGTGCCAAGTAGGTTACTTTTAGTAAGCAGGAGGGGCATTGTTGGAGAAACAATTAAATCCTTGAAAGTGTAGGTCAATATAAACAACCGCTTTATGATTATAGAAGGCAGAATCAGCTAAGAAGTGAGTAACAACCTACCTGCAGAATATTCCGGTTCCAAAAATGGATGGCGTTGAGGCGAACAATTAATACGAGAACAACCACGCGAGACGGCGCCGGTGAGTAAACAAATACACGAATCAAAGCTCGGTCGAACAGAAGGGCACCATAGCGTGCATGGATGTCTAAACTTCGAGCCTAGATGAGGCAGACGGCTGGTGCAGATCTAGAAGTAGTATCAAATTGAATCCGAGTTCCAAAACCGAACTGGCCAAAGGCTTTTATACCGGCGATAGCCAAGCGCAGGTCAGTTGATTCTAAGACTGTAACTAATTAATGGAAATTTAGCTATTGTGTCCTTATGTATTTTAACTCTGCAATAGAAATAGTTATCTACAAGTTACCAAAAATTGGCACAGAGCCGTTTGTTAATTTCAGAAAAAAAAACGTAACAAAAAAGAAAAGCACCAAAAGATGAGAGATTAGTTGAGTTGCGTATGAGAAAGTGAAGGACAAGATAATAGATTAGCAATATGTTTAGTAACTGCTATTTTCACTGGCTCTCTGCTTCGTTTACACAATGCAAATTAGATTCGCCAATAATAAATAGAATTAGCACAAACTTGGAAACAATTCTGTCAAGAAGATTACTACCAGACCATCACAAATCTATAAGAAAAAATGGCATTCACAGATGAACACAGTCGTTTGATGTTCAGCTTCCAAGTATCGTAATATGCAGAAGAATTTTTTTTTTTAATAAATACTATGCGCCAATAATAGTAACGTTAGAGAAACACTGGCGCTAAGAAATACAGAATTCTTACTTAGGCACGAAGCTACAAGTTTATGGTGGAAGTAAATGAGATTGTGTAATGTACATCAATTTTTAAATAGACATTAAAAGACAATCTATTTAGCAACTATATAAGTTGTGTCATGTATTATAATAATAGACATGCGGACTGTAAGAGGCAATGAAAACACACCTTTACTTATATATATATATATATATATATATATATATATATATATATATATATATATATATACACACACATACATACATACACACATATATATATACATATATATATATATATATATATGTATGTATGTATGTGTGTATACAGAGAGAGAGAGAGGAAGGGAGATTTATACTTTTTCTATAGTTTAGTTGCTATATAATTACAGATAAGCAGATGAGACCAAAATTATCTGTGGAAACTACATACCATTTTTTTTTACTTCATCTTTATTTTTAAAAAAAAAGAAAAGAAACGAACTTGTTTTCAAATTTTTATCACTCATTTTCGATATTTTTATGTATTATTTGTTTAAACAAAATTTAATGTATTTTCTTTTAAACTTATATTAAATATTTCCTAACACCAGCATCGTTATAGTTTCTCTCTCTTCTACACACTCTTAGGTTACGTTTATAATATTTGTTATTTCCTTTCAACAGGAATATTCTGGAAGACAGCTTAGTCTAACAATATTGTTTGCTTCATTTTCTAACTCTATATGCCTCCCATCTCTCTCCCCTATCTCTTTCTCTCTCTCTCTTTCTTCTCTTTCCGTTCTCCCTTTCCTCTCTCTCTTTCCTCTCTCTTTCTTCTCTCCCTTTCTTCTCTCTCTTTCTTCTCTCTCTCCTCTCTTTCAGTCTCCATTTGTTTATATTTCTGTTTTCATCTTCATTCTCTTTCTCCCTCATTTCCAAGTACCATAACCTAAACTGTTTACCCTTGAATGTATAAACACGCGCGCGCGCGCGCACACACACACACACACACACACACACGCACACACACACACACACGCACACACACACACACACACATGCACACGCACACACACAAACACACATGCACACAAACACAATATTTTAGCACATGAACAAATACATACGCTTTATACATAAATTAGGAACACACGTGTGCATATATGTATTTACACATATGAATCGTATTTTTTTTAAATGTTATTTTTTAATTATTTTTTAGGTGATTTTAAATGTCTTGCCCGCTCACGTTTTGGTATGCTGCTATATTTCATGTTGAGAACAATTTTGGTCTTAATAGACACAAGATGTGATCTATTTCTAGCATATTAATTGTCCACGTTAGTGGTCAACGTTATTTTTTAAAAATGTACCTAAATCCCCTGAGATTGCAGATATTATTTCTGAATCTCTTTGATTCTTTAGATGTGCTGGCCTCCTGATAATTAATCGATATTAATTAATATATGATTAATTACCAGATTTTATAATAATATTTTACCCATTGCCCATGTTCTCATACTGAATATATACGACGCAGTAAATATTTTCTGCAGATATATTCCTGGAATTAGCACGCCAAAACGAAGACTTTTGAATTTTACCATTAAGCTGTAATTAGCAGAACCATATGCACGCGCACCCATGGCGGTGGGCAACTCTGTATACGATTCTGATGATTACGGTTACATTACAAATCAGGCTGAAGGGGAATAGACAAATGGTAAGATTTGTTAAATCCGAAACCGGTTTCTGTTTAAGAATGCTTTTTTAGGTGATTTTAAATGTCTTGCCCGCTCACGTTTTGGTATGCTGCTATATTTCATGTTGAGAACAATTTAGGTCTTAATAGACACAAGATGTGATCTATTTCTAGCACATTAATTGTCCACGTTAGTGGTCAACGTTATTTCTAATATATATATATATATATATATATATATATATATATGCTTGTCAATTCTCTCTGCTTGTTTCTCTATACATATATCTGATATCTGTTTCGTTGTTTTTCTTTGTCTTTATCGGTTTAGTGAGTTAACTTAATTTTTTTACTTACCAGAATAACGCTTGTTAGGTTAACGTAAATTACCAATATACACTGAAACGGGAAAAAACAAGTAATGTAAGATAGAAAAAGTACCAGTAATATCTAGCCTTGTGTACCAGTAATATCCAGTAAGATGAAAAAACAAAAAGGAATAAATAACATGACATCCTGCTATAATACACATAAACCATTACATTCTAGAACGCAAATAAACCATTACATTCTAGAACGTAAATGCTGCACATTCCAGTGCAAAAGCAATTCATACTAAATAAAAATAACACAAAACATTGCACTAACAATAAGAAAAATATGCAACTTTTTCGTTATAGTCTTCCATTATTACGTGCAGTAAGAGTTCTGCTCCACTCTGCCACCACACTCTATCAATGATGATGGACTGCAGCGATCTTCTGTGTCACTCACTTTTCCGTTTGTACTTGGACGACATCTTCCCTATCGTTTCTAATAACACACAACCCTTGGAAGATAATATTAACTTTTACTTCTCAAAGTTTTGCACTTACACATCATCCATGCTGAAACTAACCCTCTAACGAACGACTTACACAGATTCCATGTAAATTATTCTTGAAATTATTTCCCAATAGCTACTACATGACAACTTGCAGAAAAATGCAATCACTACACTTGTCTAAGAAAGAGTTGTGCCTCCTCCTCCTCCCATCCAAAACAGTTAACATGACAAATTTCCTCTGGTATTTTTATGCCAGCCTCACAAATATAACTGAGTCCCGATGACTAAGTTTACTCTTCAGTATCAGAAGACATTTTAGCTCCAGTCTAATGGTGACTCTGTACGAAAGTAGAGTGTGATCCACATCACACTACAACTGCAATACGTTGCTGTTATAAACATCGCATTCTTCTCCAGAAGTTATAAAGTCTAAAACTCTTGATTGTAACATTTAGCAATTTTACGCAAAGTACTGGAAAGAAGAAGCAGTATTTAATGAGCTATTGAAAAATCCTGACACAAGACATGAATGGTTCATCGAGCGGAAAACCACTTTAAAATCTCGAAACTGAAGAAAGAGTGCAAACTGCATGCTATAAATCTACAACCTGCCTGCTTTGAGCGCACAAAGTATTGTTATATAAGCAATTGTCTGGAGGAGAAACGCCTCAATGAGAAATGCATGCTTATGATACATAAATGAATGCGAATAATTTTAATATAGATCTTTCATTTTTACGAGATTTAACTGGAAAGACGGTGCGTACGTACTGTATGTACCCCACGTCATATATTCGGCTTTGTTTAGTTAGCACTATACGCGTTGGCTTAAACACTAAGAGACGCCTCCTTAGATGTGTGTATGTGTGTGTACACGCACATATGTTTATATATAAATATGCGTGTGCGTGCGCGCGTGTAAGTATATACAAGTTATATACTTACACACACACATATAAATATATATATATATAAACACACACACATAGTCACATTCATATACATACACACACATGCATATGTATACATTCATATATGTATGTATGAATGAAGAAGTGATGCTGTAGAGGGTTCTATAACTACTGACCAACCAAGCATGAAACAAAGTGTAAGGAGAGACTAAATGAATAGACTGAGCATCGAATAATTTGCCTACCAGAAAGTTGTTGACAATTTTCTTCACCTTATATTTTTGAAACATATATCATGGCAAAGAAAGCACTAATAACGAGTACTACAAATACAAATAAATGGTATATAATTCTAAAAATATATACGAAAGAGGAATCCTGAAAAAAATCCCATCTTTATTAAGAGATAAATATTTCAAGAAGAAATCCTTCTTAACACGATTTTTCTGTTGAGAATTAATATTTTAATTACATGTTAAATTAAAGTGGAATTGCAAGAAGAATGAACTATCTTTTGTATCTCTCTGTCGACGATATACACCAAGATACAATAATACAATTAGTATAAGGTTTTACAATAGGGATTTATGCAAATTCTGTTTAGAAAAATGCAGTGAAGCAATGTCGAAAAGAGAAATTAATTACGAACGCAAATGAAATGTTAATTAAAGAGACAAAGATAATGCTAAGAGAATTAGACCACTACACGGACTTAGATCATGACCAAGATCCGCATATTGAATTGCTATGCGTACCTTGTGTTAATGTATGGAAATGAGGTATGGTCTATAACATCAGAAAGGAGAAGGGGTTTGGAGAACAATGAAATGTGATTTTAAGGAGAATGTTGAGGATAGCATGGACGGATAACATGTTTAGTGAAGTGCTGAACCGGGTTGTACTGAATAGGAAGCTGCTTCGTGAGATAAGGGCTAAAGAGCTGAGAACTCTTGGTCATGTGATGAGGAAAGAGGGCCTGGAGAATTGAGAGATGACCGGAAAGATTGAAATGAAAAGAAGCAGAGGAAGAAGAAAGATGACATGGATGTCAAGCTTGATGAAATCTTTGAAAGGAAAAAGCATCAAACATCAGGAAGAGGATTCAGAAAATAAAGAAAAGAGAATTGTGACGGGACATGATTGTTTAAGGTTCTACATTCCAGACATGGCACCTAAAGAAATGAAGAGAAATATTTTGGAATTAATAAAATAGGGTGAATGCAATTGAAAGGGAAAAGGAAGGAAGAGAATATTAGAAACTAATTAGATTAATGCTTAAAACAAAGCCGTTCATTTATATTCCAACACACTTAACCTTCACTTACCCTTGGGCGCTGGGGTGTGCCCTGGCAAGTGATTGAATTAAACATGCAGATTAAAAGTAAGCAATAATAACAACAACAACAACAACAACAACAACAACAACAACAACAACAACAACAACAACAACACCTTGGCGGCTTCGCTCTTTAGATGTGGGGCAGGAGCAATCGCATGGACAGTAGACGAACTAAACAGCTTAGAAAAAAAGCCAAGGAAGTTGCTAACTAGATATGGGACACTCCACCCAAAAAGTGACACATGCAGACTGTATGTACCAAGAAAAAGAGGGGGAAGAGGACTGATTGGATGCGAACACAGCAATAGAGCAGAAGAAAACAACATAGCATGGTATGGAAAAATGCCACAGAACCGCTATTATTGGAAGTAAGAAGATCAGGCTTGTGTTGGATGGAAGATTGGAAAGATAAAGCACTGTACAAGCAATTGAAAACGAATTAAACTGAAAATAGATGGGTAAAGAAAAGAATGCATGGACAATTTCATAGAGATGTTGAAGATAAGACAGACAGAGAAAAAAGATGGCTATGAATGACTAAAAGGGATCTTAAGCAGAAAACGGAGGCTCTAATCTGTGCTGCTCAAAAGCAAGCATTAAGAACCAATTATATCAAATACAGAATAGACAAAAAATCAGAAAATGATAAGTACAGAATTTGTGGACAAAATGGTGAAACCCTATGGCATATTACCAGTCAATGTACTCCACTAGCCCAGAAAGAATATAAGAGACGTCATGAAAATATAGCAAGGCTTGTCCATTGGAGACTTTGCAACAAGTATGGATTGATAAAGCAAAAAAGTGGACGGACACAAACCCGAAGTCGAAAATGCAAAGATCCTATGGGATTCTATGATTCAGTGCGACCATGAGATAGAGAATAAGAAACCAGAGATAGTGTTAATTGAGAAAGAAAACAAATGATGCTGGATCATAGATATAGCATGCCCAGCTGACAACAAGGTATGTGATAAGGAAGAAAGAAAGGTTAGCTTGGGGCGTTAAGCAGTTGTGGTCGCTGAAAAAGGGGGTAGTAGTAATTGTCGGAGCCCTGAGAACAGTGAGCAAAAATCTTGAGAAGTTCATGAAACAAATAAGGGCTGCAATAAGGGTGGAGCACTTGCAGAAAACAGCACTGCTTGGAATCGCTCGAATACTCCGGAAGGTGCTCGAAAATTAAGGGATGTTACTTTAGTTCACTGGTAGTGAACAGCTGGCACTGTAGTACATCTCCAGCGTTAGAAGCTGTGGAAAGGTAATAAAATAAAATAATAATAATAAGGATTTAAGAAACCATACACACAAAAAGAAAGAAACTTGTTTTGTAATGTAAATCATTTCAGGAAGCCGAAATATTTCTCTCATATATTAAAAATAGTTTCTGCCAAGCACGTTGTCACAGCAAGGCATGTGCATAAAAATGCAAGCAGCATTTGGAAGTGAAATATCCCTTTACAAAAATGTAAACAATACGCGAAAATGCGATGTCCCTATAAAAAAATACGTGTTCCAGAATTAATCATATATGCATTCTCATTTCTACACATGTAAACATTACTGTTTGTTGGTTATACTCTAACAGATGTAATGTTTATACTGTTCACACATAAACACGTACAATTTGTCACAAATGAATAAGACAAACATCCAACACACAATGTTTAAACGACTTAAAAGAGAAATAATAATAATAATAAAAAAAAGAAATGCAACACGCTTCATTTTAAACAGAGAGAAAAAAAAGCAGATTTGCTCTGTAATAAAACTACGAAAAGAAAAGAAGTAAAGGTGAATTTCGATCTGTGAATCTTGGGCTAACACGATATGAAAGAAATTTTAGCACATGACTAAAGACGGTGTTCTGTCAAAAAGTTAACACTGAATAGACAAACCCCATCTCTTAATGTCACTGACCAAATGAAAAATAAACCAAAAGGGAATGATGAGCAGGTGACGACTATGTTGAAGAACTATATGCATTCTACACTGCAAAACTATACCCGAAATACACAAGAATAATAATAAGTGATGCAATAGAAACTTACTTGAAACTATCGGATGTCAAATTAATTATAGTGGTGATGATGGTGACAAGCATTACCTTCCTCAGTTTATGAGAGACATATGTTTACACAGAAATTCTGGTCATAACAGCGAAAATGAGGTTGGACCATTAAGGGAAGGCCTCTCGCGTGGCATTGTTTCAGTAAAGATGCAGACTGACCATAGCTGTTTTCTTAAGACAACTTCGGCAGATAATAGAGAAAGGAGAAAGAAGCAGACCAGCAAAGAAAATAGGTTAGTGATGCAGTGAAAGTGAACCTAAATGAAGGTGTTACAGAAAACGGATGTTAATGCTTTAGATAAAGAAAGGTATGTTTGAAGTGACTGAGACAGACTAACAGACCAGGCTAATGCTATTAGGAGAAAGAAGTGGATGACAGAATTGGAGCTGGAAGAGATCACAAGAGAAAGACCAAATAGTAGAAAAGCCAAAACAACAACATAAAAGATACAGTATAAACCAAGGAAGAAGCTAAAGGAAAAAAATAATAATAACACTACCAATCAGAAAGGGACAAATGGCACTAGCAACTTAATTGAGGAAGATCAGAAGATTTTAGATGAGTTGGAGGAAGCAATGAGAAAAGAGGAAGGAAAAAGATTACCAGCATTAAAATGTGTCACTACAGGGGAGTTGCTTGCTATTGCTAGAAAAGTAGATCATGTTATGAGTAGGGTAGATGCTAAAAATATAGGAGACACTAATTTATTGATCTATGCAGGAGGAGTTGTAATTAATAGAAGGAGAGGTTAGGAAGGAGCAACTGTAGAAATGGAGATTAGAAAATAAAGTAAAGATTTTAAGACAAGATCTGAATAGAAGCCTGGAAACTGAATAAGCCAGGAAACATAAGATTTAAATCTTCCTTGGGAAAAGATACTTAGTGAAAAAAAAAAGGATTTAGGATAGTCACAGAAGAGTTGAAACAGCGTAGCAAAGCAACAGCAGGTAAGTTTTCCAGATATCAGAAAAGAATAGATCAGTATCAAGAGAACAACAGATGATTTGAGATAAGACGAGGTTTTATCGACAAATAAAAAGTCTAGAAGAAACTATTAATACAGAAGAAGCCTAATGCAGAAGCTAGAAATTTCTGGAATAATATTTAGTATAAGTCAGTTAGTTATAATGGCGGTGCAGCATGGTTAAGGAAAGTAAGGGAAGAAGCAGTTAGTGAGAAGCAACCAGATCTAAAACTAGCTAGACTGACGGAGCAGTAGAAACTAGAAGGCCTGATTTAGAAGTAGTAGATAAAGAGAATAGAAAGTGTCAGATAATTGACTTTACAGTACCAAATGATGTGAAAGTCAATACGAGAGATATGGAAAATATTACGAAGTACCAGAACTTAGTCATTGAGTTATAGGAACTATGGAAAGTGCAGATAAAACGTATCCTTGTAGTTAAAGGTACATTAGCAACTATCCCTAAAGATTTGAACAGCTGGATAGAGGAAATAGGCAAAAAACCGAGTTTAGTACAGCTCCAGAAAACGAGAACTGTTCCTCTTATTGTGGGTTCCCTAGGTATGATAAGAAAGAGATGTAGAAACATCTAGATAATATCCCAGGAGAACCATGTCTCAGAGAAATCCAAAAGATTGTTCTGACATGTACTGCCCACGTTCTTAGAAAAACCCTACTAATTAAAATTTCTGTGTTGTATTACATGAAGATTTTTCGCTACTACCCCTGCCATTTACCCTCCCCAAGCTTTCAGTCATACTGTAACATCTCTTATCCTTCACTGGCCCTAAGATGCTGGGTGTGTCTCGGCAACTGACTGTAACAAACATTCAGATTAAAAGTAAATAACAACCACAACAACATTAGCAGAAGACCAATAACGTGTCTTCTGCTAATGTTAAGACTACTGCCAGGTGCTTTGGCCGGTGAACTGTATACTTGGAAAAAAGTGGGCTGCTACCTATTGAACAGAAAGACAATAAATAATGATAATAATAATAATAATAATAATAATAATAATAATAATAATAATAATAATAATAATAATAATAATAAACCTACCGAAAATGTGATACAGCCACAAACATTTAAGAAACAAGATGAGAAAGAAGGGGTAAACAATTGGAAAAACGAAACCACTTCATGGACAACACCTCAGAGAAATCGAAAGACAAGACAAGATCAACACTTGGAGATGGCTAAGAAAAAGTGATCCGAAAGGATGCACTGAGGCATTGATATGCAGCGCTGAGGAACAAGCTCTGAGAACTAATTACACCAAGTTCCAAATAGATAAGAGTAGCGAATCGTTCCTTTGTAGGATTTGTAGCAGCAGAAACGAAACAATCTCACATATTGTGAATGAGTGTAGGAAGCTGGTCTAAAAAGCACTACAAAAGGAGTCACGATTACGTGGCTAAGTTCGTCCACTGGAAGGTATGTGAAAAGTATGGCCTGAACAGAGCACGGAAATGGGACGAACATGGACCAGAAGGAGTCGCCGAGAACAAGGAATGTAAGATACTGTGGGATTTTACAACCCAACGTGACTCCCTAATCGAGGCTCCGAAACCAGATATTGTTGTGGTAGATAAAGGAAAAAAAGGAAATCAAGAGTATAGATATTGCAATATCTGGGGATGCACGCATAAATGACAAAAAACTAGAAAATATTGAAAAGTACAGACTGCCAAAAGACGAATGTGGACCATGAGGAGAGTGTCTGTCATTCCAGTAGTTGTAGGGACACTTGGAGCTCTAACAACAAAGTTCGAGAAATATGTCCGAAAAACTGCTCTGCTGGGGACAGATAGGATTTTGAGATTGGTACCTGGATGTTGAATGTCTCCCACGATAAATAACAACCAAGTATCAAAGCTTATAATGTGTGCAAAGAGGCCCTGTGAGTCCTCTGACAGCAGCCTGCTGTTCGCTCTCACAGAATCTATCAGAGCAAACAAGACCGAACGTTTGGAGAAGTAAAACAACAACAATAATGATTATTATTATTTCAAATTTTTGCTACAAGGGCAGCTTGGGGGAGGTGGAGATGAGTCGATTACATCGACCCCAGTACATAACTGGTACTTATTTTATCAACCTCAAAAAGATGAAAGGCAAAGTCGACCTCGGCGGAACTTGAACTCAAAACGTAACGACGGGTGAAATATCGCTAAGCATTTCGTCCAGCGTGCTAACGATTCTGCCAGCTCGCCAAGGAGTGTCCTAAACACTTGAAAGACAGCTGAAAATCTGTAGATACCTAAGTTTACATCCACATAATCCCTACCCCGCTATGCATATTCCCTACCAGGAATAAGACCGAATCTGAGCCAAACCAAAATAATAATAATAATAATAATAATAATAATAATAATAATAATAATAATAATAATAATAATAATAATAACAGTGGCTCTTATGGCTTTTGATCTTAATTGATTGGAAGTGTTATCAGGTACGTTGTTTTGTCTTGATATAAAAGATGGGCTACAGCAAATATTCTGCTTAATACCACAGATTTGCTTGTCAGTTGTCTGACCTTAACCAGTTAAGCATGTCCCTTGGTGATGGCGATATGTGCATCTCTGATCACGAGCAGAAGTAGTGGGGGAGCATCATAGCCATGTGTTGAGAGGAGTTCTTTGGGGTTTGAATAATTCACCTTTGGAAACATGGGTGTTTTGCTCAACATCCTTAAACAAACCTTATTCAGGGACCTTTTGAGCGGGATGGGCTACTAGACCTGAAAAAATTCTAACTGGGCCCCACCTGAGATGTCATGCGCTGTTTATCTTGATATGAGATCACAATGTCGCGCACATATGGTTGTGATGCATGTGCCTGGTGTACCCTTATCAGACGGGTAGTCATGATGGGTATAATGGGCTTTGTATATTTTACTCCAGTGTCACTTTGATGGCATGCACTGCTCTCTCACTCAATAATAATAATAACAATGATAATGATAATAATAATAATAATAATAAGAAGAAGAAGAAGAAGACACTAGATATAAACATTGTTGCTGTCAGTAATAAGTTATGTTCTCAACACGACGCTAATTGACAGTGAAATGAAGAAAGCATAATTATTATATTTAAAACACAACGCCCAAAACCTGACGAAAACCAGGAATGTAGGAGCCTTCTGGAAATGAGAGAAATGTTGCAAAATATCTACTGCATGTCTTACAAACATATAGAAAAGAAATAGCCACAAATCATGAACAAAACACAGCTGACTTTTTGTCTCCTGTGAAGCCAAAATCAAAAGCCGAAGACTACAACAGCTGAAAAGAGAAACTAACTCCTGAAGGTCATGCTAAAACGATAGCAAGAAAATTCTCCACCAGGACAATATATGGCAAGAACGAAGAAAGGGGAAGTAGATAAGGAAAAGAATGACAGCACTGGCAGGGAAAGGCAAGACAGGTGAGATGGAAGGAGTTTTGGTTTCAGCATATGACCAAAGCTTCCCCAACAACCAAAAGGCTATATAATGGCGCAGAATATAATAAGTAATTGTTGAATTTGTAGTTTGTGAAGGAATGATCAATCACTCTGTTTCTGGCTGTTCAATTTCAGCTAAAAGAGAATACATACATACATACATACATACATACATACGTGTGTGTGTGTGTGTGTGTGTGTGTGTGTGTGTGTGTGTGTGTGTGTGTAACTTAGAAAGAGAAACAATGAGTGAGTGAGTGAGTGAGTGTGTGAGTGAGTGAAAGAGAGAAAGAGAAAGAATGAAAGAAAGGGAGAGGAGGAAGTGAAAGCGTTGAAGGATTCTTACACAGGAAATTGTAGCGGTATTACGAAATACAGATAGAAAAGAGATGGAATAAACAGAGACACAAGAAAAGGTCTCAGAGAATGAATGACAATGTGACCACACTCTGGGATATTCCAATTCACACAGATAAGAAGATTAAGGCATATCGACCGGATATTGTTGTCAAGCATTCTGGAAAGGAAATGCCTCCTAATCGATGGATGTATCAGTCCCAACAGATGATAGCGTATCACTAAAAGATATGCAGAAACTATTCCAATATAACGCTATTGAGATCTGGAAATAGAGATAAGCAGAAAGTGGAATGGAAAGCTGAAGCAGTCGCTAAAAATAAAAATACTTTGGAAAGGATTAATAAAGGACAGACAAATATTAGACCATATAGAACATTATAAAGCGGTGAGCTGAAAGAATCGTTACAGCGTCAGGAAAAGCGCTTTGCGGCACTGTACGTTTTAAGTTCGAATCCCACTAGAGCACAATATTACCTTCCATATTATACATAAAATATAGTACTAGTTAAGTACAAGGGTCGATGGTCTCCACTATACCTTCACCCTTCTAAACTGCTGACCTGTTGTCTATATAAGAAACCATATCAAACGGCACCAAAAAGACCAGTAAACATTGAGTTCAAATTTTGGCACAAGGCCAGCAAGTTAGGGGGAGAGGCTAAGTCGATTACATCAACCCCAGTGCGTCACTGTTACTTATTTTAGCGACCCCGAAAGGATAAAAGACAAAGTCGACCTTGGTCGAATTCGAACTCAGAACGAGAATTTTGCCCGAAATCTTTACGAGTCTGCCAGCCCCGCCGCTTTAAAGGAACTGTAAGCATATTGCTTGAAGAACTTTGAGTACGAGGGAAAAAAAAAACAAAAGTAAAAATGACTGTATCTTCCTAGGCGAAAAAAGAAATAGGGGGCTGGAGGGCTCAGTTACTATAAACCTACGTCTTTAGGGGTGGGGTGGGGACCAACTCCCTTTATTAACGGCAAATCAGAGGATCCTTTAGTAAAAAGTTGCCTTCTTTATAAATCGTTCTCGTTATATTTATTACAAATACACTATTAAAAAACAAACCCACTTACATACGCACGCACTCACTCACACATATACACAAACATACACACATGCACGTACGCACACATATAGACGCATACACATATATACACATACATGCATACACATACATGCAAACATACATACATGCATACATACATACATACATACATACATACATACATACACACATACATACATGCATACTTGCATATATACATGCATATATGGTGGCATATATGGTTGCAACTCGATTGATCAGCAACGAAGCATGGTAAGAGAGCGCGGCTGGGTGGTCGTAGATGATGAGATGATGCACACATTCGCCACCTCCACCCGATCTTTCAGAAACAATTTCCTTTCGCCCCATTTCTTGATGAGACTGGCCACCTTGCTCGTCACCTCCCTTCCCAGTTCTTACACAAACAGACTCCGAGCATTTTGACTAATCCTTCCGTTCAGCACGCCACGATGCTATCACGTGGCATGGATTTGCCTCTTCAGGTGCCGAGCTGCAGGCATACCGATTTCTCCCAGTTAATCTTTGCTCTTGTTGCCACACCCTTAGGCTGGGGTACATCACCTCGATTTCCGAGATGTTCGATTCTATTATGTGACGTTGTCTGCATAAACTGACACGAACCTTCTGCGTTCCTAGTACAGGTGGGATGTCCCTCGAAACATCCAGCTTCCGTAGCAATGGCTCGATGGCCAGCACGTAGAGACGGGGACGCGTTGGTAACCTTGACTGACTGAACGCGCGATCTATTTGGAATAGCGTTGTCTGCTCGTCACCAACCAATATACTAAAGACAAGTACCAACCTTTTGGCCAAAGTCTTATGATCTGCGTTTATTACATATACGGGCCTAAAATTATCGATATGGTTCACCTTTGTCGGGTCTTTGTCTGAGGTACCACCACACCTCGGCTCACAGAATTGGGAATTCTTCCGTTCTGATGCCAGCTTCGGTAGACATCTGCTGAGAGATCTCCGAACAACTCTAGCATCTTCTTCAAATTCCCCTCTCTCTGCGCATATTTACTACTACTACTACTACTACTACTACTACTACTACTACTACTACTACTACTACCACCACCACCACCACCACCACCACCACCACCACCACCACTACTACTACTACTACTACTACTACTACTACTACTACTACTGGTTAGGCACAAGGGTAAGACGTTACGGTGTGGTGCAAGGAATAGCATAGAAATGACGGGAGTTTATTTCGAGTGGTAAAAAAAAAGAACAAACGAATGCTACTAGTAAAATAAAACAAAGAAACGGTCCCTACAAGGGTCTGCAACCTTGGGTCAATCATGGAACCCTGCAGACCTAGGATATTCATTTATTCATATAATTTAAAATATCCGAGCGTAACCCTATCTTTCAATGGTTCTTTTAATGGGAGTAGAACGATGTGGCATACAGTGCATTGATAGTTCATTAGTTTACAATATTTGATAGGGCTACTGGTGATGTACCCTAATAAGAATTGCATACAATACAATTCTCATATGTCGGGTAGATAAAGTTTTAGGTTATGTAACTAATGTTAAGATCCTTAGATGATACAAACATAGCGTCCGCACTACCAATTTCTGATCCGCGCGGCTTGTTCGAGCTTCCCCTTGGTGGGAAAATGTTCTAGGTGGATATACCCAAGTAAGCCGAATGTAGAAAATAATGCGGTCAAACCAGAAATAAAAGTCTAGGAAGAAATAAGACAAGAGAAAGCAAATGGAAAACGAGGAAAATTTAACGTTAACAGTCAATAAATATTCATTAATAGATGATGAAAATATTAAACTTTAAGATCAATGCTTACGTCGTCAAAGGACTCAGATGTAAGCTGATGTGGTTTACGGCGATAGCGTTGTGGATTTACACGTTGCAAATTTGACTGGCGACTGTTGGTGAGTAAGAGACGGAGAGAAAGTTTGCTAAGAAATAGAAGGGAGGGTGAAGTTTCCCTTTTAGGAGAGAGAACTACTCAAGGCTTATAATCTCTCTTTTTTTTTTTTTTTGCTTTATTATTATCAATCGAGTTCTTTTTCTTTAGAGGGAGGGAACGTATGAAATAATATTTTCATGTAGTTCATTTATTCCCCTCATTTTGGGTGTCCTAGTAGCTGCATATAACCTTATTTCGCTTTTATTGGAGCTTGTCAATACAACGTAACTTGAGGATTTAACTCGCTATTAACGTGGAATCTATACGCAACACGTTTAATAGCGTCTCGAGCAAATGGAAGAGTCCATACTCAAACAAAATGAGCCAAACCTAGAATTCTAAGAGGGTAACCTAAGAAGAAGCATTAAAACACTACGAAAGTTATGTGGTAGTCCATATGCAACAGCTTGAAAGGAGTTATGACGACGGACTATTTTGCAGAACGACTCGAGTTTTAATAACCATTGGGATATTTTCTTATTTTTAATCTCACATTTGTGTTTTATATCGAATATATAAACTACGAAGTTTTGTTAAGTTAAACCGTTTGACTAAAAGAAGGTAGCATTACTTTCTGATAGCCATATCTGCCACATAAACCTCTTTCTCTACCGCGCAATCTTCTCTTTTTGTTTGCGACAGAATTTAGTGACTAACAAAAGAATACTATTTTGATAAAGAGATGCTCAGTGGCGCATAGGTACCCGTTCCGATGATACACAGCATATGTTGGTCTATTTTAACCTTGACAGACTTCATAATAGTAGTTTACGTTACTAGCTTCGTTACAACCTCTACTGAGAGGGATAAGCGAGGTTTTATTCTTTCCAAGAAGCGAGAAACACATCGGGAATAATAAACTAACAAATTCGTCGTCAAATTAGTTAAGTTGTTTCTTTTCTTCACGGGTATTTTGTTTAAGTAAAGTTAAACGTGAGAGGTCAAAATACAATTCATTGCTGTTAACTCTCGATAAACTAAAATACAGATGGATTTTGTTGGACAATTACACTTACCGTTATTCAGTGTTATTTTCGATTTACGAGCAACTTTTAAGAATTTAGATAATTTCATGTTTCTCTTTGCTATTACCATATATAGTGGTATCATCTAAATAGGCTTACGTGCTTTACAACATGTTTTTATAAATGAAATTCTCTGTAATTCGCTGGAAACATGCAACGCCGTTTGTAAGACCGAAACTAAAGCGTTTAATCTGAAAGAATCGACCATCTGACTGGAAAGCATTTAATACCTCATCATCAGAATGCAACGCAAGCAGTGGTATACGTTGTGAAAATCAATAGCAGTGAATCTTTTTTAAGAAGATTTTTTCTTGATTATGTCGTCTGAGTTATGCAGTGATTAAGTGACCAAAGTAGATGAATTTATTAACTGCTTCCATGTAGTCAACTACTAACCCCTTTTTACTGTAACCATTGGCAACAAGCATTTTTTTTCTATCCATGACACACTTTTTGCTTCCTTAATGACTTCTTTAACTATTCTACCCTCTTGCGATCGAATAAAGTCAGAATGAGATAATTGATAGGTTTAAAAATTGGTGAAACAGAAAGGAAGACTATGGGTATCAACCAAATTCTGTTTTAACTGACAAACTTTTGTCCCTACAAGGAATACCAAGGCTGACGTATGCACAGCAGGCAAGTAGTTCGAGAGAACATGTTTGGCTTTACAGGTTGTCTTTTACCTTTAATTCTATTTCAGAAGATCTCTAGATTGATGCAGGAAATTGTTGAAGTCATCGATGTCGTATATCTTTATAGTTTTTAATCAGTTCACTTATGCACTACTAATTAAGAAATGAAGTTTCTAAACTGTGTTAACTAATATCTTTTAGAGAAGTTTCAGAAACAGGCTGCGTCAACGATAGAATTTTTTTCACGCAGGTGTACAGTCAAATATCGTAGGGGGTGGGGAATAGGGAGGAAGTGCTCGCTGGTTATTTCGAGGATCTGAGAAAAATGTTTTCCTTCTTCACTTGAAACGAGTAGAATCACAAGATGGACATTATGTGCGATCATTTCATAGAATATTCCTGCAGAAATAACACTTTTGATCCTGATGAAGCCCAACTATATAAGAGAAAACCCTTTCAGGGATCAAACACTCTTCTCTAACCATTTTAGCGGATGTTAATATACGATTTTCTACTTAAAAAGCAAACTCATCGATCAGAGAATCTTTAAAATTACGTAATTGATTTATAACTGCAAATTTGTTTCGCAAGTGTACGGTTTGTATACAAGCAAAAGAGAGAACAATTATGAAAACTGTTGTCAATTTATTTCGTCTCTGTGCGTGTCGGCCGTGACACTTTTGAAGTATATTTTAAGTACTGTCCCACATAATTCCTCAAGTCAGCAATGCCCGGACATTGAACGAGTGTGTGCAGAACGGTTTTCGTCGCTCTGCACGCACCTCAGACAAGCCCATCTGACAGCACATTTGTGCCTGTAGAGTTTATCTCGAACAAGTTGCGCCCCCCCCCCCCGGTTACACTGCCAAGTCAAGGACATCTGGACATTATCCATAGTAGTCCCCGACTGGAAAGCTTTCCGGAACAGACGAGTCAGTTCGTTTTCTTCGACATCCAGAGTGTCCTCGAGGACATTGTCGCATTTTCCCGCCATTAATCCTCTCTATATTGCTAAAGTGGAACATCCACCGATCTTATTGCCCGACTGGTAGAGGACTATGACGATATTTTCTCTCTATCACTCAGAACTGCATCTCCGTTAAGGAGACGAGCTACGGAAAGACGAATCTCACAAACGGAGCCCGCACACATTCATTGTCCAGAAATCGTTGCAAATGGTGAAACCTAAGTGCGTGTCTGCACATCAGGGCCCATGATATGCGTAAGCCGCCCACGCAGAGCGTGCTCTCAGCAGACCAAATACTTTTTGGTGATATCTCAATGAGGTCATTCTTTTAGTGAGGGCTGAGTCGGAGTAAAGAGGCAGAGGTGAGCTAGTTGTATTATTTACTCATTGAGGACTTCGTAGTAACTGTAGAGAGCTTCGTATTTGTCCACTACGGGGCAAAAGGCTCTCAGGTGGTTTGCATTCCTTCACACGAAACATTTTGTTATTTTTTTTTCCTTCTATAAAAACTGGCACCTGTTCGCATTCCTCGAAATAGAAAAAATCGAGAATGCGACCTGAAGAAACTACTATCTGGAATTCCATAAGGATTCCAGTCCTGTTGAATTGTGGGGTGAACTTCACCCCTACAATCTCCCTATGCTCCTCCAGAATGGCTAAGACTCTCACCGGATCATAGTGAACCGGCACGTTCTTCACTCGAATTCGAGCTAACCTTTAACCTATATAATAGGGAATCATCACAAAAGTTTGAGACGTGCAAGTAATAGTTGCTGTTTTTCTGGCTTCTTGATCGCTGCTACATATTGCAGCTAGCATCC